>NC_077228.1:31759448-31955233 GCF_027887165.1 Monodelphis domestica | reverse complement strand
TTTCTTTCTTTCTTTCTTTCTTTCTTTCTTTCTTTCTTTCTTTCTTTCTTTCTTTCTTTCTTTCTTTCTTTCTTTCTTTCTTTCTTTCTTTCTTTCTTTCTTTCTTTCTTTCTTTCTTTCTTTCTTTCTCTTCAGCCTTAGAACCCATACACACTAAGCAATGAGGGGTTAAGTGACTTGCTCAGGGACGCTAAGATCTGGGACTATAAATACAACCACACCCCATTGCCTTGTGGTCTTTGGCCACAGAGAACAAAACTAGGCTTCAGTGTGACTGGTCTCTAAAGTTGGTGAAGATATGTTTTACATGATAATACATGTATAACCCGGATCCCATCGCCTGCCAGCACTGGGAGGAGGTACGGAGGGAGGGAGAGGAGTTCTATCTTCCAATTTAGGGAAACTTGTGTGGAAATTCGTTATTACACCTAACTGGTAAGAAATGAAATAAAAATATAACGTTGGTGAAGGCTCAGGCCTCTGTGCAGGGGCAGGGCAGGTAGCCTTTGAGATGGGTGAAGAAACCCCTCTGGGTGGTGAGATGCCGGGAGACACCGCTCTGTGTAGGTGCGGGGTTCGGCCAGCGCTGGGGCTCAGGTTGTTCTCTGAGCTGAGCTTCCCCAGGTTCAAAGTGAATGATGGGACGGATCACCTTCCGCCTAGCTGGACGCCCTCGCTGGTTTGCCCGGCAGGGCTGAGCTGCGGCGGGTACCGGGAAGATGCGCTTCAACGCAGTTCCTGTGTTCCATTTGTGCCAGCGTCAGTTTCATCCCAGCCCCGGGCTCAGCCTGAGATGCCGCCCGGGCTCCAAACCTGCCCCTGGCTGGCCTGGCGTGATGTCCACGTGTCTGTCATCCCCACTGCGCTGGGGAGCTCAAGAACGCTCTCCCGGAGGCTACTCTCTCCCCCATTGAATAGGGTATTTGTTAGGCGGTAACTCGCGCATCAGCTGCCTCGGGGATCCTGCCAGCCAGCTGGGCAGCCTCCCTCTGGGAGACCGACTGCCCCTTCGGCCCCAGCACCTCTGCGGACCCCTGCCCACTGGTCACCAGGACCCCAGTGCCTGCCGTGCGGGGCCTCCTGTGGCCTCCAGGCCTTCCCCGCCAGCAGGACGAACCCTAAATCTTTAGCTAATGTCGGTAAGGGGCAGAAGCTGAAAGCCAGCAGTGCTGTGTTATTATGGTAATTGTTTGCCCGGATCTCTGGGCTGCTTCTTTCCCCCAGTCCTCCGTCTGCTCAGAGGCTGTGGTGTCACCAGGGCAGGTCCGTTCTTTGGGCAGAAGAATGTGAGTCTAGGGAATAGCCCGACTCCCTGTCTCCAGTCCACCTTGAGGTTTCTGGCTTTTCTTGACAGCACTTACCGCAGTCCATGAGGCAGCAGGGGAGTGTCATGGAAAGTGCTCTGGGGCTGGGCAGTAGGGGAGGGGGGCTGGGTGTGTATCTTGCCTTTCCTGTTTACTATCTGAGTCACCTTGGGCAAGTCACTGTAGACACAGGAGATAGACTGCCAGTCAGAGTCAGGAAGATCTGAGTTCAAATGTGACCTCAGACACTACTTATATGGCCCAAATCACTTATTGTCTCAGCCTCAGTTTCCTTGTCTGTAAAATGAGAATAATTATAGCATCTACCTCCCAGGATTGTTGTGAGGATCAAAGATAACTTGTAGAAAGAGCTCTGAACAACTCAAAGCATTATATAAATGCTATTATTATTATTATTATTATCATCCTCATCACTACTATTATGAGTCATGCAAGAAAAGCAGGGGTCTAGACTAGATATCCCCTAAGGTTCCTTCCTCTCAATCTGATGGTTCTAGGAAGTTATTAACCCATTTTCTTGATGTCATTCAGTTGTTTCAGTCACTTCCAATTCTTCATGACCCCCACCTCTTTATGGCATTCCATACTGGAGTGGTTTGCCATTTTCTTCTCCAGCTCATTTCATAGGTTAGGAAACTGAGGCAAACAGGGTTAAGTGACTTACGCAGGATCATACAATTAGTAAATTCCTAAGACTGGATTTGAATTCAGGACTCCTGACTCCAAGCCCAGTGCTGTATCCACTGTGCCACCTAGCTGCCTTTAGCTCCATTTTACAGATGAGGAAACTGAGCCCAAGTTAAGTGACTGACCCAAAGACAAAAAGTTGGGAAGAGGACCGAGATGGGAATCCAAGCCACTTTCCTTCAGTTTCTACTCCAGCTCAAGTCTGGGCTTTGGCAGATCATCTCCTGAGAACCTTCATGTGAGCCCAGGATTTGCTGTTTGGTTCCTCAGGTTTCTCATGGTATCTGGCCATCAGCTGTCTGTCCTGAAGTTGCACACACATGCATACCCAAAGGAGCCCCAAGGATCTCATTGAGGACCTCTTGGCTGAGTCTAGGACAGGTTGGGCTGCTGCTGTAGCTTGGAGGTGTAGTCCCAGAGGGCTGCACTCCCAGAACTAGAGGCATCCTCAGAGAGACCTACTGCCACCCCCATCTGAGCAGGCATCTTTTCTGAAACATCCAGGCTCTGCTGGGATACCTTACCACTTAGGGCAGCTGGTTCCCTTTGGAACAGCAGAGTGTTAAAGCCATGGGGGGGGGGGTGAGGGTATTTGTTATGTCAACATGCAAGATGCTCTTCTGGATAGCAAGCCTAAATCTTCTGCTTAGAAAGTTCCCACCACTGCCCATAATCCTACCTTCTGGGGCAGCCAGGCTAACCCCTCTCCCCAGGACTGTCCTTGAATTCTTGACAAGAGCAGCAAATTGCTTCCTGCATCTTCTCTTTTCCTTCAGCTGACCCTCAAGCGTGGAGGAGGAAAGAGTAAAGGAGATCAGGGAGTTCCTGATTATCTAGATGAGGTTATGGGGCTTGTGTTGGAGACTTGGTCTGTTTCTCCCTAGGAACTGTTGTGGGACAGTCAAAATGCTGGTGCCCTGTGGCATAAGAATATGACTAGCAGGGCAGCTAGGGGACTCAGTGGAAGAGAGCCAGGTCTGGAGATGGAAGGTTCTGGGTTCAAATGTGACCTCCGATACTTCCTAGCTGTGTGACCCTGGGCAAGTCCCTTTACTTCCAATGCTCTTCTGCCTTGGGACCAATGTACAATATTGATTCTGAAATGGAAGGTATGGTTTAAAAGAAGAAGAGGAAGAAAAGCTAACATTTATATAGCCCTTACTATGTGCCAGGCACTTTACTAAGTGCTATACTTATTACCTCATGTGACCCTGGGAAGTAGATGCTAATATTATCCCCACTTTATATTTAAGGAAATTGAGTCAGACAGAGGTTAACTGATTTGCCCAAGGTTGTTCTCCTAGTTAGTACCTGATTCTAGATTTGAACTCGGATTCCTGACTAGGCTTAATGTTGTATCTTCTGAGTGACCTCCTGTCTTAGCACCCTGATGTCTTCCTCTTATTTGTTGTTTTTCAGTCTTTTCAGCCGTGTCTGACTCTCCATCAGCCCATTTGTAGTTTTCTTAGTAAAGATACTAGGGTGGTTTGTCATTTCCTTCTTCAACTCATTTTATAGATGAGAAACTGAGGCAGACAGAGTAAAGTGGCTTGCCCAGGGTCACACAGCTAGGAAGTGTCCAAGGCCCTGTTTGAACCCCAGGCTCAATGTTCTTCTAGCCACTTGGTCACCTAAATGCCCCTGTAGTAGTCTTCCATCTGGTGGCCCTGGCCTAGCTGTCCCTTCACATTGGTCCTTGCTCCACTCATTGGCCAGAGTGATTTTTCTAAAGTATGAGTCTGGGCAGGCAGCTGGGTGGGTGGCTCAGTGGATGGAGAGCTAGGAGATCCTGGATTCAAATATGGCCTCAGATACTTCCTAACTGTGTGACCCTGGGCAAGTCACTTCACCCCCATTGCCTATCCCTGACCACTCTTCTGCCTTGGAACTCAGGATTGATTCTTTTTTTTAATTCCCTTACCTTCCATCTTGGAGTCAATACTATGTATTGGCTCCAAGGCAGAAGAGTGGTCAGGGCTAGGCAATGAGGTCAAGTGACTTGTCCAGGGTCACACAGCTGGGAAGTGTCTGAGGCCAGATTTAAACCTAGGACCTCCCATCTCTAGGCCTGACTCTCAATCCACTGAGCCACCCAGCTGCCCTCCCCCCCCCACCCCCCAGGATTGATTCTAAGATGGAAGGTGAGAGTTTATTGCTCTGGGAGCAAGTGAAGTCCTCTGCTTAGTATTTAAAGCTCTCACTGTATGACTTTAGGCAAGCCCATGGGGAAGGAAATCTCAGAAGGAAACTTGGAGGTGAAATGACTTGAGCAGGGTCATACCTAGTAGGTATCTGAGGCAGGAGTAGGATTTAGATCTTCCTCAATCCAGGTCCAGCATGCCCCTGGGAGCACTTTGGTTAGTCACCATCCCTGTGATTGGTGAGGCTGTGGGTCTCTGGGATGGCTACACCTCCAGGTGAAAATAATTAGCCTTGAAACCCAGACACCACAGAGGCAGATCATGGACTCCTTTTAAAGGGCCCCCAACTCCAGGCTCGAAACAGCTCAGCGGACATGAAGAGATCGGCCAGTAGCACACAGCTCTCCCTGGTGACATCATGGCGCCCGGAGCCAAGGGCTCTTTCCTGACTGAGCAGCCCTGGGCCCCGGCAGCAGATGCCCTCCCCACAGGGCCCCCCAGACCACAGGGAGCTGAAGAGAAGACAGACTTCTTGAGTCAGTATTACAGGTGGGGTTTTAGAAGAAAACGCATAATTACAAGGTGGGCCCTAATTGGCAACTATGCCCAAGTACCTCATAAATGGTTTGAGACAGTGAAGAATCATAGACTGAGAATCCCAGAATCCCAAGTTCTAGAGCTGGAGCAGACCTCAGAGGTCCCCCCACACTTGAATGCAGCCTGGAGCACCTCCTCTCACCTTCCGGGTCCCAGAAAAGGCAGCCTAGCTTCAAGGCACTCTCTGGTTCACACGAGGAGCTCACGAGCCTCGTACAATGATGATTTTTTACCAACCAGTCAGAGGATCCTTTAGGTCCTTCCTCAACTCTACCTGCTGACTTCCTTGACTTTCTCTAAGTCCCAACTAAGAATAGCATCTTTCACAAGAAGCCGTCTAGTTGATCATCATTGGGTTTAGTAAGAATGTCATCTAAGTTTTTATTGATATTGATATCCATTGATTAAAACATTGAACAATAGGGACAACTGGGTGGCTCAGTAGATGGACAGCCAGGCTGAGAGACGGGAGATCCTGGGTTCAAATCTGACCTCAGATACTTCCTACCTGTGTGATCCTGGGCAAGTCACTTAACTCCTAATGCCTAGCCCTTACTGCTCTTCTGCCTTGGACCCAATACACAGTATTGATTCTAAGATGGAAGGATTTTTAGAAAAAAAATTATTGAACAACAACAATGGAGTAAAAAATCTTGAGGGACTCTACTGAAGGATCATTCGTTCCTTCCATACATTAAAAAAGTTAACATCTAACCATTAATGCCTAAGCTCTGATTATTCAACCAGCTTTGAGTCTCCCTATCTGCCTTGTGAATTAAATGGGAGAGCACCAGATCCCAGAAGTCTCACGTGATAGGGGTCAGAGTTGTAGGGCTTAATTTGCCAGCATGACAGGTGAGATAGCTGAGCCGTGGAAGTCAGGGGATGTGACATGTGGGGACTGAGGAGGAGTCCTGGCCAACTGGCAGGAGGGCTTAGACTGAGTGTGAAAAGCCTTTTCCCTGTGCCATTTTTTGGGCTTGTGAAAGGAGCTCTCTTGCAGTCCTCCTGGAGCTTACCTATATAAGCTATCTCTGGCAAGGGGTGGGAACCGCACCAGCCTGGGAATCTGGTCTCCTGGGTTCTGGTCTCTTCCTGAACTCAAGCCCATTCCTTGGATGGCCTTAATTTGTCTGGCCTGACCATGTGGGAAGCTGAGCCTTCTGGCCTTGCTTGTCAAATGGACCAGGACCCCTGGGGAAATCTAGGACGTGATGAAGCAGAAATAATTTGAGTTGCAGAGATAGAGTTGAGATAGAAAGCTAATGCCTAGCTCCTTAGCATTTCTTGAACACTGTCTCTCAGTGTCCCCTCTGGAGAAAATATCGCTTCTTTCTTCTGGATGTGGTGTCTCCTATGGATTGAGTAACTCCCCTTCAGAGGACCACAGCTGATGAGTAGGGAGGGGGCTGGAACATCAGTGAAATCTCCTTCCCTTCAAAAGGACATTCTTTCTCAGGGGATGCTATTCCTGGTAGAGCACATGCTCTGGGATTCAATCTCCCAACCTCCACTCTCACTGGCAGGCTAGTCCCTAACCCTAACCCTAACCCTAGAGGGTATTCATTTGTTTCTCATCTCTAAAGTTGCTAAGTATGGTTTTCTAGTGCTGTGCATTATGAGCCCCCACTGGTGTGCTTCATTCAATAATTATCAGTTGATGTAAGTGATCCAGCTACAGTTAAATAGCTTTTAGAAACAAATATTTACTAAGGTGATACAATAAGACTTGTTGGTACAAATATTCCTCTGAAGACAAAATCTCCCAGAAGTACTTATAGAATCCAAGGGAACAGGGGCTTAAACGTAGAATACTCAAGTGGGAAAATGGTCAACTTAAATCTCCTATGTATTAGAAGACCTTTTCTAAATTTCTGGAGTCCTTATGAAGTTCTTCTTAGGCATAATTTATACTTCTCATTGTAGAGTTCTGAATCTGCCTTTACTCAGTATGTCTGGTTTGTCCTTGGCTCCCAAAGCAGACAATGGCATTAGCCACTGATGTTCTGGGGACCTTGCTAGAAGGCCCATGGAAAGTATATCTTCCAAAACCTTTGGAGTTCACTGGGTCCTTCTCTGGTTAATGGAGGGAACAGAAACTCTTCTCCCCACAATGAAATTCCTTTTCAGAACCTTGGTTGAATCTGTTTTCTCTGCTAGCCTGGCCTACTGCTGAAATGCTAGATTCTGAACTAGTTTGCAATTTTGTCCAAGACCTACAGTGGGTGACTGAGGCTCTTCAGCCAATCCCAGGGCATTTCCTATGTAGGTCATTTCATCCCATCCAAGGCTTTTATTCCTTCCAAACTGATTAAGGATTTTTCACACCTAGTTTAATGCTTTTGATTGTTTCAAAAGAGATGTATATAGATGATAAAAAGTATTAGGGTCAAACATCTTGTTTCCTATAAGTAGAGCTGGGTGATTGAGTAATTGACCCCCTACCCATTTATCATACTGCAGGATCCTGCCTGAATTGGTTCTAGAGCTGAAGAGCTCAATTCTTTAAGGATCTTCCAGGAGTATGGTCAACACCAAACTGCCCTCTAATTCCATCTGAGAAAGGTGTTCACACACCGTAAAGAGACATGTAATGTTGACATCATTTTAACACATGAACACCTCATTACCTGTGATTACATCTTAGGCCATGGGGTGGAAGAACAATTTGGTCAGAGACTAACTCACCCTTTTATATTTTCCTTCTACTTAAAAATGTTATCTCTTGCAAATCAGCCAGGGTAGTTTAAGGCATATTTAGTCATATAGCTCTATAGTGACTTGGGGATAGATAGATAGATAGATAGATGGATAGATAGATAGATAGATAGATAGATAGATAGATAGAAAGAAAAAGGAATAGCATACACCCCCTGTGCTGCCCTTCTCTCCTTCCCTTACAATTCTGGAACCATAATCAAATCAATATTACCACTGCTACTGGGAAGAACCCATCATTCTACTCCGCTTTGTACTTGTGTCACTATTCCTGCAACACTCCCAACCAAAATATGCTGCTAAGGCCACCATTCCCCTCTATATGGTGCCTCTACCATTAGAAAACAAGCTCCTTACTATGCCCAAAGGGCTTTAAAAGACTGCATGTCCTTTGATCCAGCAATACCACTACTAGGTTTATATTTCAAAGAGATTTTTTAAAAGGGTGGGAGGAAGGTACTTTTGTACAAAAACATCCATAGCTGTGCTTTTTGTGGTGGCAAAAAATTGGAAAATGGAGGGGGTGTCCCTCGATTGGGGAAAGGTTGAACAAATTGTGGTATATGATAGCGATGGAATACTATTGTGCTATAAGGAATAATGAACTGCTTGATTTCTTTAAGAACTGGAAAGACCTCTATGAACTGATGTGGAGTGAAATAAGTAGAACCAGGAGATGTTGTACACAGTAACTGAAACATTATGGGACAATCAAGGGTAGGTGACTGCTACTAGCAGCAATGCAATGATCCAGGAAAATCCTGAGGGACTTATGAGAAAGAACGCTATCCACATCCAAATGAAGAACTGTGGGAGTAGAAATGCAGAAGAAAAAATATATATATATGATTTATTGCTTGTTTATATGGGTATGATTTGAGGTTTGGGTTTTAACGAAAAAATGAGTAATATGGAAATAGAATTTGAGTGATAATATACGTAAAACCCAGTGAAATTGCTTGTCAATTCTGGGAGGGGATAGGGAAGAGGGCAGGAAGACAACAAGAATCATGTAACCATGGAAAAAAAATTTTTTTAAGGAAATAAGTTCCTTGAGGGCAGGGATCATAAAGAGCCTTGGGCTGAATCTATTAATGAAATTCACAAAGAGGAAAGTCTTGCACTTGTTACCAAAAAAATAAACTTGACAATTATAAGATGGGGGAAACAATTGTTTTGAAAAAGATCTGGGGGGTTTAGTGGACTGCAAGCTCCATATGAATCAGCAGGGTGATGTTACAGCCAAAAAAGCAAATATCATCTTGGGCTGTATTAAAAGGAAGTGATGGGCTCATTGTTCTCTACCCTTATCAGATCTCTTGTGGAACGTTGGATTGGGTTCTGGGCACCATGGTTTAAGTGGGACAGTGATTATTGGGACAGAGTCCAGAGGAGGGTAGGTTGGATGGTTGAATGCCTTGGAACCATGCCATATAAAGATTATTTGAAGAAGCTGGACATGCTTAGTCTGAAGAAGAGAAAACTCATGGTGGGGGGAGAAGGAGGGGAAGCATGACAGCTCTTTTCAAGTATTTGAAGGGCCGTTGTATGAAGGAGGGATTAGACTTGTTTTATTGGTGCCCGAGGGCAAAACCAGAAGCAATTAACAAACATTTCAAAGAAGTCAATGGAGGCTTGGTTTTGGGAAAGCATTCTTGACAGAGTTATTAAAAAATAGTATGGTCAGCCTCTTTTTCAGGCAGAGGCTGGATGTCCACTTGTCAGATATGTCATTATGGGCAGTCCTTTCAGGTTGGACTAGATGGTTACTGAGGTCACTGCCAACTCCCACATTTGCTGATTCTGGATGAATGAAGAGTATTTTTCTTATAGGCACTTACTATGTGCCAGGTATCACTTTAACCAGTGAGGACACAGATCAAAGAGCAAAGCACTCCTTATGCTCAAGAAATTCCTATTCTTTAAATAATTGTTTACAACATTTTAATATGCATTTATAATCTACTCTTTCTACTGCCCTCCCAGCAACAACAACAAAAAAGAAAGCCCTTGTCATAAACATGCCTAGTTCTTTCAAACAAATTCCCACATTGGCTATGCTAGAAAATGCATGTCTCTTTCTGCATTTTAAGTAGATAAATGGTATGTTTTGTCTTAGTCTTTGGTGGCCCATTGGGTAGAATAATTCTTCAGTCAGGAAGATTTGAGTTCAAATTTTACCTCAGACACTTACTAGTTCTGTGATTCTGGGCAAGTCACTTAACTTCTGTTTGCTTTAATTTTCTCAACAATTCAATGGGTATAACAATAGCATCTATTTCCTAGGATTATAGTGAGGATCAAATGAGATAATAATTGTAAAGCCCTTAGCAAGTGCCTGACACATAGTAGGTGCTATATAAATATTAGCGATTATTGCGTTGATCAGAGTTCTAAGGTCTTTCAAAGTTATTTTTCCTCTCTGCCTTTGCTATATGTACATATTGTTCTCCTAGGTCTGATCACTTGGCTTCACACAAGTTCATAAAGCTCTCAGTTTCCTCTGAAATTGGCCATTTCATCATTTCTCTTGGCACAATAATGGTCCATTATATGTAGGGATCACAATTTGTTCATCCAGTTCCTGGAGGGAAACACCCCTAAGATGCCTATTTTAATCATGAAAAGATGGAGCTTAATCTCTGATCAATACAATGATTCAGAAGACACCCACAGGACTCATGATGAAAAAATGCCATCTATCTCTAGAGAGAGAACTGATAAACTCGGAGTACAGATTGAAGTCTTTTTTTTACTTTAAAATTTTTTCTTGGGGGCAGCTGGGTAGCTCAGTGGATTGAGAGCCAGGCCTAGAGATGGGAGGTCCTAGGTTCAAATCTGGCCTCAGATACTTCCCAGCTGTGTGACCCTGGGCAAGTCACTTGACCCCCATTGCCTAGCCCTTACCACTCTTCTGCCTTGGAGCCAATACACAGTATTGACTTCAAGACAGAAGGTAAGGGTTTTTAATTTTAAAAATAAATAAATAAATAAATAAATTTTTTCTTGCTTCCCTCTCATCCCTACAATAGGCCTAATGCAGAAATTAAAAAATTTTTTAAAGAAATTATTTATGTTCTAATGGGGGAGATCATACACATAAGGGAGTTACATATATCACAGGGATGCTGAAAGGACATTAGGGCAAAATAGGGCTAATGCACAATGCCTATCCCATGCTTGATGTTTGATTGGTTGATTGACAGATTCGCCCTTCCCAGGAATGATGACATTGATTTGATTATTGTTTCCAGGTCAGAAGTGGAAATCTGGGGAGGATGGGCAGGTATGAGTGTGAGAAGATATCCACACAGTGGCATGAGATAAAGGAAGCTGGAGAATAATTGGTGGATCTGGATCTGGGCTAGATAAGGAAAATATCCACCATCGTGGAGCCCAGGGACCCATTCCAGATTGGAGATAGGGGCTGGAGTGAGGAGGAATGGAATGAATATGGCTGGAGTGATCCGGCCTTCTATTAAACTTCCCACTGTTGCCATGAGTTGTTTGCAGTGTGGTCAGATGGGAAAGGGAATGCTTCTTCTACAGTTTGTCTTCTAGAGGGAAGTCAAATGGGCTTGATGGCTTTATGCATTTTTATATCTATTCATGAAATCCTGTGAGTCGTTTGTAACGTGTTTTCTTGGGGGTTCGACTGGGTGGAAAGGAGGAAATTGGTGAAATAGAGTCTACCCAGTATGCAATATGAATATTCTGTATTACTTGCCTGTGCTGGAGTTGGGGGCCCTGGTGTCCACATTTGGGAAACCATGGATATACTTAACAAATGAACTCCATCTTAAAGATTTCCTGAAATTCTTTAGGGCATAATGAGCCAAAGAGACAAGCTAGGTTAATGGGTTACTCACCTCAACAAGTACTTATTAATTAAGCTCCTTCTCTGTAGCAGACACTGTGCTAACTACTGGGTATAAGGCAAAAGACAATCCCTGCTCTCAAGGAACTCACAATCTAATGGGGAAGACAACCTATAAACTACCAGATGTATATAAGATACATACAAGATAAAGTGGAGATAATATCAGAGGGAAGGCACTGTTATTAAAATGGACTGGGAAAGGCTTCCTGTAGAAGTTGGATTATGAGCCTCCTAATTGTGTAGCTCCTATATCTATTCTTGATCTAGACCAGCTTCTACATTTTAGAGACTTTAGAATCAAATTCAAAATTATCTAAATTCACTTCTACCATCTTTGTTTTCCCTTCCTCTAGCCATTTCCCCTTCCTCTAGAAGCATATTCAAGAGTCTTGCAATAGAATATAAATATGGTGGTTCCATTGCTCTTAAAACACACACACACACACACACACACACACACACACAGACACATACACACACACCAAATAACTCCTATCTTTGGTCTTAGACTGATACTAAGTATTGGTTCCAGGGTAGATGAGAGTTAAGGGCTAGGCAATGGGGGTGAAGTGACTTGGCCAGGGTCACACAGCTAGGAAATCTCTGAGGTCAAATTTGAACCCAGGACCTCATATCTCTAGTCCTGGCTCCCCATCCACTGAGCACTTAGTTGCCATTCCATTGCTCTTGATATTGAAAAGGGTTTGTTATAAATATTTTTGCAGATCTTTTCCTACCTTTCATTTATTTGTTGTGCTTTTTTCAGCTTCATTCTTAAATATCTTCAGGGTACCTTTTCTTAACAGTGTATGTTTTCCAAAGTCTCTTAAATTTGTTTTTCTTTTCATTATTTCTCAAAGTCTTATGCAGTAATCATTTTCATATTCTTCTATCCTTCTCCAAATGATTTTACCACAAGTCTATATTCTGAACTGGGCAGCTAGGTGTCATAGTGGATAGAGTGTCAGATCTGAAGTCAGAAAGACTCATCTTTCCGATTTCAAATATGAATTTATGACCCTGCACAAGTCACTTAATTCCGTTTGCCTCAGTTTTCTCATCTGTACAATGATCTGGAGAAGTACATGGCAAACCACTCTAGTATCTCTGCCAAGAAAACCCTAAATGTGATCATGAAGAATCAAGCATGATGATGGGAACACTAAACAATAATAACAGATATTCTAACTGGTGATGAGCTTGGCTGCCAAAAATCTGTTCTTGACTTTTCTTACAAAAATTATTTTAAAGTTTTCTTGATCCCATAATTATGGCAATTGCTTTACATCAAGTAAACTTCTGTATAAAAATTATTATAGTCAGCATTGGCATCTTTCCCTTAATTCTGATTTATTTGCATTCAATAGCTTATGCTATTGGGTAAGAGTTGTTTTAATTGCATCTCATATCTATTTCTCAGTTTTATTCTTTCTTCTAGCTTTGTATTACTTTAATATCAAAATAAAAGAATTTCAGAGCTGAATGGAACCCGCCTATATCTCAAAAGTAATCTTTGGTCATCCAGACTTTGAAGACATCCAGTAATGAGCAAGTTATTACTTCCCAAGACAGATCATTGCAACTCTTATTAGGAAATGTTTCTTGACAGCAAATCTAGATTTTCCTACTTTGCAGTTTTTACCCATTGCTCCTACTTCTACTCTCTAAAGTCAAGTAGGACAAATCACATCCTTCTTCCATGTGACAGTCCTTCAAATATTCCGAAATTCATTTTGCAGATTAAGAAATTCAACCCTGAAAGATTAAATTCCCAGTAACACACAGAAAGGCAGAACCAGATTTTGAACTGTCTTCCAACTTCAAATCTGGGGCTCTTTCCATTACACCGTATGGCTACCCAAAACTTTTCAATGAATTCACTGCAAGACTCAATCTTTCCCTACAGCCCAACTCCTGCTCACCTAGTGCTTCAACATGCACATAGTAATGCTCCCTCAAGCACCCTAACATCCCAGTTGTGCAATTTATTCAATCTCTCCTCCACCGTCCTACCTCAACCACGCACAGAGATGGTTTTAGCCTTGTGACTTGCCATCACCCAACAAGTGTTCCACTTCCATGTTCATGATCTCTGAACATACTTTATATGATCATAACCTTCCTAACCATCTGGGCCCTCACCCACTGTAAAGTAATCCTTTTACTTGTCCCACGTGGGTTTATATTGAACTCTCCAAGGATCCCCTTCCAGATCTTATTTCCCCTCAAATGTCTCACAGAACTCCCTGTCATTAGCCTTCTCTGAGGACTTTGCCTCATTTGAGGCCATTTGAAGGCCCTCTTCTCCCATCTTCCTAATTTTGTATTATTCATATCTCTTCTCTCACTATCTTCTCTTTCACTCCTCTCATTGTCTCCTCAACCTTCAGTAATCAGACTTCTAACCTTATCATCTCATTGAAACTGCTCTCTTTAGAGTAATCAAAAGTCTCTTAATGGCCAAATTTAATGACCTTTTCTCAATTCTCACCCATTTTAGCCTATCTGTAGGCTTTGAAACTGTTGATCATTGCCTTTCTAGATACTCTCCCATCCAGGCTTTTGTGACACTGCTCTCTCCTGGTTCTCCTATCTATCTGACTCCTCCTTCTCAATAGATGAATCTTTTCCCAGGTGAAATTCATTAAATATAGGGGCCTCCCAAGGCTAACTTCCCTTTTTTCTCTATGCAATCTCACTTGATATCATTCCCAATGGTTCCATTATCATCTCTCTGTATCATAAACTTAAGGTGTCCTAAACTGAATTCTATGTTTTTTTTCTCAAACTCCTTCCATTCCCCATTACTGTGGAAGATACCACCATCTTGCTGGTCACCTAGGCTTTCAACTTGGCATAATTCCTGACTCTTCACTCTCACTCACTCCATGTTCAGTTTGTTGCCAAGTCTTGTCATTTCGACCTCCACAAAATCTCCCATATATATCTTCTTCTTTCCACCCAGGCATTACCCTATTTCAAGCTCTCGTGATCTCTCACTTCTTTGTTTGACTTCTAGAGTTATTTATAACTTGGACCTATCCTACCTTTCCAGATTTCTTACCCTTGAATTCCTTCCAGGCACACTATAATCTAGCAACATTGGCTTCCTTGCTGTTCCTTAAAAATAGTATCCCATTTCCCTTCTCTGTATCTTTGCCCTGGCTTTCCCCTATGTCTAGAACGCTCTCTCTCCTCCCCTCTACCTTTTCTTTTGCCTAGTGTCTTTCCAGATAGCTCAGATCCCACTTTCTACAGGAATCCATACATCACACCCTTCCCATCTTCATCATCATTACCATCACTATTATCATCATTATCATCATCATTGACAAATATTTATTAAACATTTGCTGTGTGCCAAGCATTGCTCTAAGTGCTAGAAATATAAAGAAAGACAAAAGGTGACCTCAGGGAGGTCACAGTGTAATGGCAGAGATAACCCGAAAACAACTAGGTATTTACAAGATAGAGGGTCAATAAAAGGAAGGCACGAGGGGTGAGTGATGGGAAAATGATTTCAGTTCTAAACTCTATTTTAAAAGCATCCAGAAAGCAGAGACAAAGAGGAAAAATACTTAAAGCTTGGGGGGACAGCTAGTGAAAAGGGGGAGTATACTCAGAAGGGAGTAAAGAGTAAGAAGACTAGAAAGGTAGGAAAGGACCAGGTGGCAAATGGGCAAGAGAGGATTTTCTGTTTGACCTTAGAGGAAGGATGAAGCCACTTGAATTTATTGAGTAGGGGAGTGACATGGCCAGATCTGTTCTTTAGGTAGGTCATTGTGGCATATTTGAAAGAAGAATGGGGAGAGACTTCAGGCAGGGAGACCATAGGGCTATTGTCTTTCCCTTTGGGATTATCTCCCCCATCTCCTCTCTTTCTCTGTCTCTGTAAATATTTATACCTAAATACATATATATATATATATACACACACACACACAATATCTATGCATATAGATTTGTAAGTAGGTGTAGATCTAGTTATTTAGGTGTTGTCTGCTCCATTAGACTGTGAGTGCCTTGAGATCAGGGCCCATCTTTTTGCCTTTCTTTATACACTCCTCCCACTCCAGCCATGGAGGTTGGGAAAAGTAATGAATGGAGAGACCAAACCATAGGAATAATCTTTCGTGGGAATATAAAAGTCTCCAGGAATGATGGCAGAATTGGGATGGACAAGGAGATCGTGAATCTGGATTTGGAAGCAGGTGGACATGGAGGTCTCGTTTGGCTACACAGAAGAGGACAGCAAAGAGAATACTGTCCAATGATGTTGGGAAGATAGTTGAGATGACATTGTGAAGGACTTTAGAAGTCAAAGAGAGGAGTTTATATTTTGAATAAAACCACTAGAGTTTATTCAGTAGGGAGATGATATGGACAACACAGAGATCACTGCCAGAAGGGGAAAAAAATATCCATACCTACCCGTATTTTAGTCTCCAAGCGATAGTGGTTGGGTTTTACGATTTCAACAGTAAACAACAAATTTTTACAGATGACCAGACTTCTAAAATTATACAACTCAGGGGCAGCTGGGTGGCCCAGTGGATTGAGAGCCAGACCTAGAGATGGGAGGTCCTGGATTCAAATATGACCTCAGACACTTCCTAGCTGTGTGACCTTGGGCAAGTCACTTGACCCCCATTGCCTAGCCCTTACCACTCTTCTGCCTTGGAACCAATACACAGTATTTACTCCAAGACATAAGGTAAGGGTTTAAAAAAAATAAAAAATAAATAAAATCATAGAACTCAAAGTATAGAAGCACACAAAAGCTAGGTAAGTATTATTATTAAGAAAATATTAAATAACAAAATCAATTATGTCATGCTTATATAATGTTATGATTTTCTTTTAAAGAGAAAAAGATTGATCTTTGGAGCAAAAGAAAGAACAAAGAGGGATCACTGAGGCACAAAAAGAATCTGAGAAGCTAAAGATTTAAGGAAAAAGTAAAAAATTAGGCGTGTTGAACTATATATCCCTTGAACCTCTGTTGGGGACTCCAGGTCTTTAGCGGGAGGTTGAAGGGAAGAGCAGATTCTGATATTCAAGATAACCATTTATCAAAGAAAGAGGAATTAGCAATTTAAGTTAACTCAAGGATAAGGAAAGAAAGTGGGAGAGAGGGGGAGAACTTGTGGGAATAGACTAGCATGAAATGAATACAAGCAAAAGTAATCATAAAGATGATGTAATATTTTATGGACAAGCCAGAGAAAGATGTGGGCTCTTGAAAAATTAATACAAAACCAGGTGAATGGTCTGACCCCAAAGTAGTCTTTATTGCTTTCTTGTCAACTTGGAAGGAAGTTTCCCAATAGGTGCCCTTTGGTGGGTCAATGGATAGAGTCCTAACGTGGAATCACAAAAACCTGGGTTCAAATCCAGTCTCAGGCAATTACTTAGTAGTGAGACCCTCAGTAAGTCACTTCCTCTCTATATGCCTCAATTTCCTTATCTGTGAAATGGGGATGATAATAGCACATACCCCCTAGGGATATTGTGAGGATTAAAATTTGTAAAGCATTTTATAAACCTTAGAGTGCTATATTAATGTAGGCTATTATTATTATTAATAATAATTACTAAATAATAATTACTAAATATCCTAGGAATCTGTGCTTAGTCCCCTGGAGTTTAACATTTTCTCAATGACTTGAATGACAAATTGGCATTCTTATCAAAGTTTCAGATAGCTCAAAGGTGGGGTGGGGGTGGGGGTAGGTACCTAAAAAGTAAGATAACAGAATCAGGATCTAAAAATATCTTGGCAGGGTACAATGTAGAACTGAATCTGATAAGGTCACATTTAACCGGGATAACCATTCCAAGATAAAATAATTACAATACAAAATATCCCCTGTTTGGCTTTGAAAGCCTTTCATAATCTAGTTCCACTCTGTGATTTTTCCAGTTTATTTTTATACCTGATACCTCACCCTTCAAACGTAGCCCTCAGAAACTTACTAGCTGTGTGACCCTGGGGAAGTCACTTTACCCTGTTTGCCTCAATTTCCTCATCTGTAAAAATGAGCTAGAGAAGGAAATGGCAAACCATTCCAGTATCTTTGCCAAGGAAACCCCCACAGGGGTCTTAAAGAGTAGAAGAGGACTTAAACAACTAAACCACAACTATTCATCATTTCTGATTTATCCTACATATGGTATGTTTGTACCTATTTGTACAAAGAAGACCTAGAAGAGACACCTGATAAGCTGCCATGGAGAAGATGGATTGGATTTATCCTGCTTGGCCCCAGAAGGCAGAACTCTCTGTTACTTATTTCCTATTTATCCTGTCTCTAGTCTGTTAGAATATAATTGTTTTCATGTTGTCTTCCTCCCCCAGTAGACTGTAAGTTCCTTGAGGGCAGGGATTGTCTTCAGCCTCTTTTTGTGCCTGGCACATAGTAGGTGCTTAACAAATGTTTATTGATAGATTGAAATGGATGGGTAGAAGTTGGAGAGAGGCAGATTTAGACTCAACATAAGGAAAACCTTCCTTATATTAAGAGCCTGGCTAAAATGGAATCGGTTATCTTGGTTGGCAATGGGTTGGTCCCCTTCTCTGGAGGTCTCAAGTAAAACCTGGATGACCTCTTTTCAGGAATGCCCCAGAGAGAACTCATTATCTTTTCCCCCTAGACAGGTCCTTAACCAGATTGGCAACCTCAGAATCACCCTCAGCTTCTCCCTCTCACCTAACCCCAGAATGAAACTGTTGTTGAATCTTCTCCATTTCAACTCCAGGCTCTTGTGGATCCTCTACTCTCCAGTCACCATCCTACTCTGGGGTCTTATCACTTCCCTGGCCTGAATGATTACAACAAGCCTTCTAACTGGTCTCCTAGTCTCAAGTCTTTGCCTTTTCCAATCCAACATCCACATGGCTGCCAAGGCTATTCTGAAAGCTCTAGGCAGAGCCTGCCCAACCTAGCTTCAGTGTCCCCTGATTACTTTTTAATTTTTTTAATTTTATTCTTTTTCAAAGGTTTTATTTCTTTTTTGAACCATCATTGAATTTCATACTTTTCTTCACAATTTATTACTTAAAAAAAAACCTTCTATTTTAGAATCCATATGCATATTGATTATATTGGTTAAGGGCTAGGCAGTGGGGGTTAAATGACTTGCCCAGGGTCACATAGCCAGGAAGTATCTGAGCCCAGATTTTAATCTACTTGCTGTCTCTGGGTCTGGTTCTCTAAACCACCTAGATGCTTCCAACAAGATTAAAAAAAAAAACAAATCTGTCCCACACCCTTCTTCATCACTGAGCAAATAAAAACCACCCCCATGCCCCTCCGTACACAAATGCACAGCTCAGCAAAACAAATTTCCACATTAGCAGTATCCAAAATTGCAGTCTTTCTCTGCATTCTAAATCTATTCTGTCTCTTTCAGGTGAGTGGCAAGTTTCACTTTCAGTCCTCTGGACTCCTGGTTTATCATTTCATTGATCAGAATCCCAAAGTCTTTCAAAGCTGTTTTTCTCTCTATTGTTTTCATCACTGTATAATTTATCCTCCTGGTTCTGCTCTCTGAAATTGTCCATTTCATCATTTTTTCCTTTTCCTTTTTTAATTTAAACATTGTTTTATTTGGTTATTTTCAAACAATATTCCTTGGAAACAAAGATCCTTTTCTTATCCCCTCCCTCCCTCCACCCCTCCGCTAGCCAACACATGATTCCACTGGGTATCACATGTGTTCTTGCTTCAATCCCATTTCCATGTTGTTGGTATTTGTATTGGGGTGTTCACATTTCATTATTTTTTAATGATACAGTAATATTCCTTTATGGTTATACCTATACTTTGTTTAGCCATTCCCTGATAGGAGGACACCCTGCTGGTTTCCAATTTGTGTCTGCCATGAAAAGAGGTGCTATAAATATTTTTGTACATGTGGGTCCTTCTCTTTCTTTGATTTTTTTGGGGTGGGGTATAGGTTTAGTTGTGGCAAAGAATTGGGGCAAAGTTTCATACTTTGGGGGATATTGTTCTAAATTGATTTCCAGAATAACTAGACCAGTTCACAGCTCCAACAGTGCATTATTGTGCCTGTTTTTCCACATCCCTTCCAGCACTTGTTGTTTTTCTCCTTTGTCAGTTCTGAGCTTGAGATATAATCTTAAAATGACTTAAATTTCATTTCTCAAACAAGATGAAAACTGGGGAAAATTTTTTATAACAAATTTCTCTGGTAAAGGTCTAATTTCTCAAATATATAAATAACTAAATCAAATTTATAAGAATACAAGCCATTTCCCAATTGACAAATGGTCGAGGGATATGAATAGGCAGTTTTCAGATGAAGAAATCAAAGCTATCAATAATCACATGAAAAAAGGTTCTAAATCTCTCCTGATGAGAGAAATGCAAATTAAAACAACTCTAATGTACCATCTCACACCTAGCAGATTGGTCAATATGACAGTAAAGGAAAATAATAAATGTTGGAGGGATTGTGGCAAAATTGGGACATTAATGCATTGCTGGTGGAGTTGTGAATTAATCCAGTCATTCTGAAAGGCAATTTGGAATTATGTGCAAAGGGCTTTAAAAGAATGTATGCCCTTTGATCCAGCAATACCACTGCTGGGTTTGTACCCTAAAGAGATAATAAGGAAAAAGACTTGTACAAAAAATATTCATAGCCAAGGAACTGGAGTATTTCTATATGAACTGGAAGAACCTCCAGGAACTGATACAGAGTAAAAGGAGCAGAACCAGAAGAACATTGTACACAGAAAGTGAAACATTGTGGCATGGTCAAATGTAATAGATTTTGCTACTATCAGCAATGCAACGACCCAGGACAATTCTGAGGGATTTATGAGAAAGAACACTCTCCACATATAGAAAAAGGACTGTGGGAGCAGAAATGTAGAAGAAAAATATACAACTTATCATTTGTTTATATGGATATATAATTTGGATTTTGGCTTCAAAAGACTGCTCTATTATAAAAATGAATAATATAGAAAAATCTTTCAAGTGATAACAAATGTATAACCCAGTGGAATTGCTTGTTGGCTAGGAGGGAGGGTTGGGGGGGAGGGAAATGGGGAGGGGAGAAAAAATGAATGATGTAACCATAGAAAAATATTTTTAAAACATAAATTTCAAAAATAGTTGTATGACCTTGGGCAAGTCATTTAACTTTCAACTTCAGTTTCCTCATATGTAAAATGGGGATAATAATAGCACCTGCCTCCAAGGTTGTTGTGAATATAAAATGAACTATGTCTAAAAGACTTTGCAAATCTTAAAGTGCTATATGAATTTTAGTTATATTGTAATATGTATTTATCTACTGGAGAACAGCTCTTCATTTTATACATTTCAATTGATTCCTTACGTATTATGGATATTAGACTATTATCAGAAAAACTTGTTACAAAGATTTTTCCAAGTTATCTTCCCTTCTAATATTTAGTACATTAGATTCATCTGTGCAGAAACTTTTTAATTTTATAAAACCAAAATTGTCTATTTTATCTTATGTAATCTACCACTTTGGTCACATACTTCTTCTTGATTAATAAAACAGGAAGATAATTTTTCCTTGTTCCTCCAATTTGTTGATGATTTTAACTTTTATATTTAGATCACAGATCCATTTGAAATGGATAATAGTTTTTTTTAATAGCTCTGAGTTTTATTTTAACAATTTAATGGCCTTTGATTTTTAATCTCATTAATTTCCATGATTTTAACTTTGTTATTTATTTGAGGGTTTTTAATTTGTTATTGGTCAAGTCTTGATCTTAAACTTAAGTCTTAAAAAATTGCTTGTTCAGTTCATTGCTTTATTCTTCCTTTAATTTGGTGATAAAACTATTTAAATGTCCTCCCTAAAGCTACTTTAACTGCATTCCATAAATTTGGGTAAGTTGTTTCATTGTTTTCATTTTCATTGATAAAATTTTCAATTGTTTCTGTAATTTGTTCTTTGACCTTCAAGATTTTTAGAATTTTCTAGCTTCTAGCTTTTAATTGCCTTTAAACTATTTCCTGAAGGACTCATTATTGTATATAACTTTAATTGCATTCAGATCAGTAAGTGATATATTTGGTATTTTAGCCCTTGTACATTTTTTTGGTGAGTTCTTTATGTCTCATTACATGATCAATTTTCAAATAGATGCCATGTAGCTTAGAAATAAGTAAATAATTTTCTATTCCCATTCATAAATCACCAGAAATCCATTATCACTAATTTTTCTAAAGTTTATTTAGATCCTTCTCTCAAGCTTATACTTGAATTTGTCTAGATCTGAAAGGCATACATTAAACTCTCCCATTATTATGGTTTTACTATCTATTGTTTCTTCTAATTTAATTAACTTTTCTTTTAAGTATTTTAGATGCTATATTTTAATATGCATAATTGCTACCTCTGCCTTTTTAGGTTAGCTAAAGCATATTAGATTTTCCTTCCAATTCCTCATTTTATTAGGATGTGAATCTTTTGTGTTTCAAGTGTGTTTTTTGTCAACAACATATTTTGCTTTCTAATCCATTTTGCTATTGTTTTAATTTTATGGATGAGTTTATTCCATTTATATTCATTGTGATAATTATTATATTTACTCTGTCCTCTTGTACTTTTCCCTCTTTCCTCCAAATTCCTTCTTTACAAATAAGAACCTGTTAAAAGAAAGGGAATTTGCCTGACACTTGTGATCTTATAAGTAAAATAGATCACTTCCTCTCTGTTGGAACTCCTTTCTTCTTAATCCATCCCTGGATCCTGGTTTTTACTTTTCCTTCCCTTCATGTTAATTTTCACTACAGGTTCTTCCCTACAATAGTCAAACTGTTTTATTTATCACTATTTCCTTATGTATATTGCCCTCACCCTCAGATCTTTCTCTATTCCTCCTTTTACCCTGATCTCTCCTATTTACCTTTTCAGTTTAATGTATTTCTAGAATGAAATCTGTGTCTCTTTTTGTGAATTATGTAGAATCTTCCTTCATCCAATTCAGATGAAAGTGAGGTTTATAGTATACTCATTCCCACCCACAGACCCTCTGTCATTTTAACCTTTCTCTGTGATCCTTAAAGATATTAGGGTCCTGAGAGGGTATATGTTTCTTATCCCTCTATTATGATATAAATAATTCACCTCTACATATCCTTTTTCAGTTAAGTAAAGATATGCACCTTTTCATGTTTCTTTTGGTGCCTACATTTCCATTTCCAAATGTCTACTTAGTTCTGGCTTTTTCATCAGGAATGCTTAGAAATCTTCTATTTCAGATTATACTTAGTTCTGCTGGATAGTGTCAACTTTGAAAAGCATAGAGCCACTAAAGTAGTCAGAAAGAACAATTCTTTTATCAGGACAAGGGACAGTATTTAAGATTCTGCCGTCACACAGAGTCAAGTGCTTAATACCACACAGAGCCAAAGCTCTGGGACTCTGGGAAAGGTGTCTGGGGAAATACACCTACCAAAGATGATTTTCCAAAGAATATATAGAACTTAGGGGTCTTGTATACCTCTTAGGGAATAAAGGACAGGGAAGTATGATTGATTAGCTTTACAAAGGCCACAAGGAAATGAAGAATCCCGAGCTGGATCATCAGGGAGAGATTGATGCTTTACAATGGATACGAAAGGAGGGTTCTATCCAGGGGCTGGGCTATCTGGGAAAAGGTATCTGGTACAATGGGAGAAACTGCTAAGACAAAAATGGTACTTGAGATTTTATTACAGTATATACTAATCTCACCTAAACTGGGATCATTAAGTACTTTAAGGTTTATTGTTCAGTCTGAGACAAGGTCAGTCTGGGACTTCCCTTAAGGTAAAGCTCCCAAGGGACAGAGGCAAAGTTGGACCTTCCAAAAACACAGTTGACAATACATTAGCCTTTGTTGTAAGGTCTTATCTATTGTCTTTTGGAATATAAGATTCCAAGCTCCCTGCTTCTTTAATATGGCAGCTCATAAGCTTTATGTGATTCTTTTTTTTTTAAACCCTTACCTTCTGTCTTGGAATCAATATTGGGTATTGGTTCCAAGGCATGAGAGTGGTAAGGGCTAGGCAATGGGGGTCAAGTGACTTGCCCAGGGTCACACAGCTGGGAAGTGTCTGAGGCCAGATTTGAACCCATGACCTCCCATCTCTGGGTCTGACTCTCAATCCATTGAGCTACCCAGCTATCCCCTGCTTCATGTGATTCTTATTGTGGCTCCTTGGTATTTGAACTCCTTCTTTATGGCCACTTAGAGTATTTTTTCTTTGACCATAATGCTCTAGAATTTGGATATCATATTCCTAAGAGTCTTCATTTTGTTGATTCTTTTTAGGAGTGACTGATGAATTCTTTCTTTTTTCAGTTTACCTTCTGATTCAAGGTCATTCCTTCAAGTGACTCTGGGCATGGTCCAGTGTTGAGTCTAAGGTTCCATCTTATCATTGGACTTTAGGATCATACCCTCATATAGGTTCTGACTACAGTCCTTCTACTACTGGGTTTGTTTGGGCCCTGCTCTTATGCTGGGCTTCCATCATATTAACTATTCAGGATATATTTTGCTCAAGACATTCCACATTTGGACTTGGGTTCCTGGTACCATGCTGGGGTAAACGCCTAAGCCTCCTCTATTTCTTAGGTGAGGGCAAAGTTCTGGCTTAGTTTGATTCGGGTCTGGAGCATTACATGGGATCAATCCACCTAGAATGCCTCAAAGTCACTCTTGCTCCTACAGCCTTAGGGAAGACAGTCTGGGCTGCCGATCTCGATAGAGAGTGATAGATGCTCCTGAAAGCTCTAGAGGCCCCTCTGTATGTTGTCCTCCTCTAGCTTGTCTCTACAAGGATTTCTGTGGGACTCCAGGAAGCTCTGTGGATTCCTCAGTTGAGTAGGGGAATCCAGCCCTAATTATTTCATTCTCTAAGAGCAGTGCATCTCTAAGCCCCAATGGAGTGTTTTCTGGAGATTTGAGATCCTCTTCATCCTAGCACTCCCCACCCCGATGATTATTAATCAGTACTATAGAGGGAACCTTGTTCAAGTTCGAATTGAACAAGATGTCAATGAAGTCTCTTCCACTTCTGAGATTCTGTGATTTTGGGGCCAGCAAAGAAATAGTATATCTGGTATTCAGGGACCAGTTTAACCAAAGGCAGGGAGGCTCAGTCCTAGGGAGCTGGAGAGAGTTTTTGATCCTAAGCAAATCCAGACAGCATCTCCATTGCTACTGGAAAGAGTTTATTAGTCTTTCTTTCCACTCACCATCCCTGTGACTTTATAAACCAAAACATGCCTCCGTGCCCCCACTCTCCTCCATTCCCATCCTCCCCTCACTAGAATATATGTTCCTTGATGGCAGGGATTCGCTTGTTTGCTATTTTGGTATTCCCAGGGCTTACCTGGCACATAGTAAGCACATTTTTTTTAGAAAATAGAAATGGATGAAATGTCTTTTAAAAAAATTCCATCCTTATTTTATTCCAATAACAAATTTACACACATAGTCAGCATTTTAAAGATGTTTTTTAATTTATTCATGGAAGGGATGATATCTGTCTCACAGCAGGTATTCCTATGCCACAGGACTTCTAGATCCTGATGGTGCCAAATGTCTAGAGGTTCCTTTGACATGCTGATAGAACACACAAGTAGGGAGTCTATGACCCCTGATCCAACTCTTTCCAGACCCTGCCTTGGCATTTCAAATCCACTGGAATAGAATTGAAGGGAGAGGGCTTGTACCCCAAAGAGACAATAAGTAAAAAGACTTGTACAAGAATATTCATAGCTGCGCTCTTTGTGGTGGCCAAAAATTGGAAAATGAGGGGATGCCCATCAATTGGGGAATGGCTGAACAAATTGTGGAGCTGTTGGTGATGGAATACTATTGTGCTAAAAGGAATAATAAAGTGAAGGAATTCCATGGAGACTGGAACAAACTACAGGAAGTGATGCAGAGCGAGAGGAGCAGAACCAGGAGAACATTGTACACAGAGACTGATACACTGTGGTACAATCAAAGGTAATGGACTTCTCCATTAGTGTCAATACAATGTCCCTGAACATTCTGCAGGGATCTAGGAGAAAAAAACACTATCCACAAGCAAAGGACAAACGGTGGGAGTAAAAACACTGAAGATAAGCAACTGCTTGACTACAGGGGTGGAAGGGACAGGAATGAGGAGAGACTCTAAATGAACACTCTAATACAAATACCAACAACATGGAAATGGGTTTGAAGCAAGGACACATGTGATACCCAGTGGAATCACGCGTCGGCTAGGGGAGGGGTGGAGGATAAGAAAAGGATCTTTGTTTCCAAGGAATATTCTTTTGAAAATGACCAAATAAAATAATGTTTAAATTGGAAGAAAAAAAGAAAAAGAATTGAAGGGAGCAATCCATATTAGTCCAAAGGAAGAGATGGATAGGGATAATTAACTACATAAGGCAGTTGCAGCAAGACCATATCTAGGCCCCTCCTCAGCATCTTGGAGGAGGACAGAGCCCTGGGAAGCACAACCAAATGAGATTACTCATAGATTTCTGCCTCCTAAGGTCACAGAATTGCCTAATTTCAGAGGTAGAAAGGATCTCAAAGTGCTTCAGCCTGCCAGTCAAACCAGATTAAAGTGAAATCAGGAGATATTTAACAGAATTAATGACAACACAATAGGACACGAATAATCTTAATATGTGGTTTTCTAATTTGATAAATGCCCTGTAAGGAGCCTTATGTATAGTTTGATGACCCCCATTTCTATTTGCGTTTGACCACACTGTTCTACAATGGATCCAACAAGGGGACGCCTAGTTTTTTCTTGAAGACTTTTTGGAGAAGAGGAGTTTCCTGCCCAGAATGGTCATTGACAACCCTGTCCAACCTACTTCCAATCTGTCATTGTCATCTCCTTCATCTCCTTCCTTTTGGGTCAGCTCTCATGTTAGGATGTGTTTCCTGACACTGGGCCTTCATTTTCCTCTTTGAAACTGTTGAAGTATTTCCTACTTCTGCTCTCTGGGACCAAGCTGAAGAGTCCACTCTCTTCTTCATAAGAGCCCTTCAGTGTTAATGTAGAAATGTCTTGCATGCCTCCCTGAATATAACGAGTATCCTATTTCTTGCCTTCTCAGTGGGTGAGGAAGGGGGTGAAGGGAAGGAAGAGTTTGGAATGAAAATTAAATGTTTCTTAAAATAATCGAGAAAGAAAGCCACCACTCAAAAAACCAATCAAATAGCCCTTCCTATATGTCAAAACAGCTCTGCTATCTCCCTTAAGTCCTCTCTTCTCTCAGCTAACCATGCTTGTCCAGTTCCTTTGATGGATTCTCGTGAGACCCAGCTTCCAGGCTCCTCACTACATTAGGGTCACTGAATCTCCAGTCAAAGAGAACCTTGGAGATATTAGATTCTACCTCCTTGTTTTGCTGATGGTGAAAGGGAGACCTAGAATAGAGAAGAAACTGCCCAAAGTCTTCTTTCCTTCAATTTTCAGCCTCTCCCTTCAACTGCAATACTGCCCAGGGCTCGAGGCTTCCCAATATTCCTCGGCAGTGACTTCAGATGTGGAGGCCTACCATGGACAGGCCAAGACACCAGAGAAGCCGCTCTTGTTGCTGTCTGAGGTGCTAGAAATCTGACAGGCACAGCCCAGGCTCTCTGTGTCCAGAAGCAGTTTGGACCAAGACAGGCATATCTTGTAGGACCTGTTCAACACCAACAGCCTCAATTCATTTGAGTGCTTGGTTTGTGGTTTCTCTGGCCTTTCTAATGATGTCTATAAGGCTACCCTGACTTCTTAGAGTCCTGGGCCTGTAGGGGCCATCCTTCCTCTGGGGAATGCAATGAACTGGCAAGGCTTGCTAGAGAATGCATACATGTGTACACATGTTTATACAGAGCAATTGTCATGACTGAAGCCTCTTTTTCTATGTTAGAATCTTAGTGCATTAGAGATGACTCTCCCTTCCCCAGTGATCCAATTAGAATTCATATGGAGAATCTCTAAAGCCAAAAGCTAGATTCCTTTTTCTTTCTTTTTTTGGGGGTGGGGTGGGGGGGTCCTTTAATCATCACTTGAAAAAATAACTTCCAGGCCTGGCCAGGCAATCGAGATACAGTGAAGATTCGTATAACTTCATATAAGTGTCCAGTTTATCCCAAACAATCCTAAAGAACATGGGATCATAGATGAGTTCCTTCATATTCTCCTTTTTAGCAGGCCTCAAGTAGATGGGGGCTGGGGTCAGGAAGAGGACATTTCAGTCCTATTCCTTTTGTCACCCTCCACTTTTTGTGATGTTCAAAGGTGCTGAAGCATAGGTCTGGGAGCACAGATAACAGCGCACATCTTGTTCCTCACAAATCACCACTCTAGAATCCCTGAAAAGTTAAGAAAGAGGCAGTGTGGTAGGGTGACAGAGAGCCAGCCTTGAAGTCAGGAAGATGCTGTCTGTGTGACTTTGGATAAGTCACTTAATTTCTGGATGTTCTAAGCAACTCCTTAATTATCTAAGTTGAAAAGAAGATGCCAACCTGCATTTGAGGAAGGACTTTCCTTATCTGGGAGTTTCTCATAGCAACCAAATTATAGTCAGCATCAAGTCTTCTCTCTCATATGGTGCAGATTTGACTCTTCCTGCAGAAAAGAGGAAAGCTTGAAATCCATTTTAGGAGATGTTGCAGTAATCTTTCTTGACTTCTCTGCAGCCCATGCTGCTGTCTATCACTCTCTTCTCCTTGTTATACTCTCCTCCCTCTACATATTTGTGACACCACTCTCTTCTGGTTCTCCTCCTTTTTGTCTGACCACTATTTCCATGGATCTTCAACCATGTCACTTCTGCTTTTACATATAAAAATAATTTGTAACATTCATTTTTAAAAAGTTTTTATCTACAAATTTTCTCCCTTCTTCTGACTCTCCCTCCCTGTCCTCCCCTCTCCCTGAGACTATAAACAATCTACTATAGATTTTATATGAGCAATCATGTAAAATGTTTTTCATATTAGTCATTTTGTGGAAGAGATCTCAAATAAAAAAAGAAAAAAGAAGGAAGAAAATGAAATCTAATATGTTTCAGGCTGCTTTCAGATTCCACCAGTTCTTTCTTGGATGGCAGGTGACATTTTTCATCATGAGTCTCTGGGATTGTCTTGGATCACTGCATTGCTGAGAATAACTGGGTCATTCACAGTTATTCATCAGGAAATTCTGCTGTCACCGTGTATAATACTCTCCTGGTTCTGCTCACTTCACTTTGCATCAGTTCATATAAATCTTTCTAGATTTTTCTGAAGTCATCCTTATGCAGATAACTCTTAAGATCTGCTTAAACAACCTCAAATTCTCTGCCTGTTCTCCACTCTCATATTCCTAGCTGCTTTTTTTGACTTCTTCTTAAACTAGCTGTCCCATAAACTCAACATATCCAAGAAATACTCATCTTTCCCCCCAAATCCTCCTCTTACTAATTTTCCTATTTCTGTCGAGGGCACCATTGCCTCAGTTTCCCAGCAGAGATGTCATCCTCCACTCCTCATTCCTTTCATCACTACATATTCAAACTGTCACCAAGTCCTCTCATTTCTATATTTGTAACATCTCTTCTATATGCCTCTTTCCCTCCTCTGGCATGTGAAAATATGACTAGCCCGTCGAGACAACTTTGGATTTTAAAGCAAAGGATCTTACTTCTGAACCTCTGAACCATGTCTCCTGGAGACAGTGGGTAAAGCCCTTCCTACAATGCTGGGTGGGAGATGCTATACAGCTGTTCTAAGCATCTTCTGATGATTCCTGGCATCTGGAAGGCTTGCTTGTCTTTGAGCTGGAGAGGTTGGAGTTCACCAAACTATAGAGGCTCAGTAAAAGTGACATCACAAAGAGCATAAAACTGGCCTGGGGACAATTCTGTGGGATGTATGAGAAAGAATGCTCTCCACATCTAGAGAAAGAACTGTGGGAGTAGAAATCCAAAAGAAAACATGTGCTTTATCATTTATTTATACGGATAGGTGATTTAGAGTTTTGGTTTTAAAGGATTGCACTTTTATAAAAATGAATAATATGAAAATGGGTTTGAGTGATAATACATGTATGTATAACCCAGTAGAATTGCTTGTCAACTCTTGGAGTGGGGAGGGAGAAAACATAAATCATGTAACATGTAGATATTTTTAATTAAAAAAAATTTAAAGAAAGAACTGTTGGAATAGGAATGCAGATGAAAGCATACGATTTCCCCCTTGTTTGTCTGTGTCTTTTTTTTTCAGGTTTCGGTTTCATAAGATTATCCACTTAAAATAATAAGCAATGTGGAAGTAAAAAAAAAAAGATTATGTCACATACACACACAAAACTAGCCTGGGAAAAGGAAGTGGGGCTCTTTGCCTCAGAACACAGAGAGGTGATTAGGAGAGTGCTGATGTACCCCAGGTGTAGCTACAAAGCTGGTTTGCAGGGAGATGGCTAGGAGGGTGCAAGGGCTGGCAAACACTGACTAGGGGATCCCTGGGGCACACACACAGTCAGACTCTAGGCTGCCCAGGAGAGTATTCGTGTGCTGAGGTCTGGCTGCCCAAGATCTGATGTAGCCAGCTTAGGGAGGAGGTTTGCAGAGAGAACAGCGGGCCATATGTGGCTGGTTCCTTTTCTTTCCCTGGTCTTTTTAATTTAGTAAATAATTATAAATTAAGATACAATCTCCAGATAATTTTCATCTTCAAAGGCACTGCTACCATCCTTGTTCAGAACCGTATCCTCTCACCCTGAACTATTGCAATAGCCTATTAGTTAATATCCTGCCTCAATTCTCGCTTCTCCATCCATCTTCCATTGAGCTGTCAAACGGATCTTCCTAAAATGTTGATCTGAGATTATCACCTCTAGCCCCCATCAAAAAAAAAAAACAAAACTCTAAATAAAATATAATTAAAAAAAAAACTCTAGTCATTCACTGTTACCTCCAGGGTCAAATATAAAATCCTCTGGTATTCAAAGCCCTTCATAACCTGCCCCCTCCCACTTTCTGGTCTTCTGACACCTTATATGCTTACCATATACTTTTTAAAAATCCATTTTACTTTATTTTTTAGGTCCAAATTCTCTCTCTCCTTCCTCCTCCTTCCTCTGTCCCCCATCCTTGGAGAAGGCAAGAAGAAGCCATTAGAAACATGTATATTCATATAAAAACAAATTTCCACATTAGCCATGGAAGGAAGGAAGAAGGAAGGAAGGAAGGAAGGAAGGAAGGAAGGAAGGAAGGAAGGAAGGAAGGAAGGAAGGAAGGAAGGAAGGAAGGAAGGAAGGAAGAGAGAGAGAGAGAAGATAGAAAAAGAGGAAGAGAGAAAAGAAAAGAAAAATGTTTATTTTCACTGAGTCCATTGGCTCTATCCATCTGAAAGTTGGTAACATATTTCATCATCAGTCCTGTAATGCTAGAAATTTACCCTATCTACAATAAAACAACTGAGGCAGAGCTCTGAGCAAATAACTATTTTTTAAATGAGTTGGTCCCCTTCAACAAATAGGATCTCAGTCTTTCCTCTGTGGTATGAGACCCTACCTTGTTTCAAGGTACAATATTTATAGTCATTAAGTTCAAACAATAATCTATTAGTGCAGTCCCTTCTGGACTAGCATAATTCAAAATATACATTTCCTTTGGTGGATTAAAATTAGACAGAAGCAAGAATGATCAAAGGGTCCCCATGGTTGGAATATATGATGAAAGACCTTGTTGAAGAGTTCAGGTCATATTCTACCTAGGGTTAGCCCTTCAGGTGAAGGGACTAGGGACAGAGGGCTCCCCAAATAGCCAGACTTTCCATTTACCCTTCTGTGTCCTATACCATGAGGAATAACCTTGAAACATCCTGTGTCATGAGTTGTTAGATGGCCAAAACTAGGGTAGAAACCCTTTAACTGTGGCCAGACAAGGGTTAGGGTATGAAGAAACTTCATAATCTAACATGGAGAAAACCTACTCAGCTGTCTATTTTAAGATAATCATCCATAATTGTATTGTGAAATCAGGATTAACTGGTCATCCTTACCTCATTATATATAAATGTCTGTTAACTCAAGATAATTAATCTATACTTCTCTGTAATCAGAGTTAACTGAATAATACTGATTAGAAGTTAAAATAAGGATAAAATCAATAATTTAAGATGGTCAGAGTTCTACTCAAATAGGATAGAAGTCAAATTGTTTCTCACAGTCCTTTGGAATTGTAATGGATCATTGTGATGATTATATCTTTGTAGTATAGCTTGAGATTAGTATTGCTAGACTTCTTTACTTCTATTTTTTTCACTGATTTTCCTTAATATTTTGTTCCTCCAGCTGAATTTTAACATTTTTTAGTTCTATAAATTAATTCTTTGATAGACTGAGTAGTATGTCACTAAATAAGTAATTTATTTAAACAGTATTGGCATATTTACTATATTGGCTTGGCCTATCCATGAGCAATTAATATTTCTCTATATAGATCTATCTTTATGTCTTGGCAGGAAAATTCCTAACTATTTTATACTGTCCATGGTTATTTTAAATAAATTTTCTGTCTCTTTCTGATGGCTTTTTGTTGGTAATAAATACGTTGATGATTTGTGTGGGTTTATTTTATGTACTACAATTTTGTAGAAGTTGTTAATTATTTTAATTAGTACTTTAGCTGACTCTCTAGGGTTCTTTTAGTAAACTATCATATCACCTGCAAAAAGTTATATTTTTGTTTTCTCTTTACACATACTTATTTCTTCAATTTTGAATTCTTGTCTTATTGCCATAGCTAGTATTTCTAGCATAATATTGAATACTAATGGTGATAGTGATCATTTTTGCTTCACCCCTGATCTTATTGGAAAGGCATCCAGCTTATCCCCATTACAAATAATACTTTTAATTTTTTTCTTTTATATAAACGTTTACCTTCCATCTTAGAATCAATACTGGGTATTGGTTCCAAGGCAGAAGAGTGGTAAGGGCTGGGCATTGGGGGTTAAGTGACTTGCCCAGGGTCACACGGCTGGGAAGTGTCTGAGGTCAGATTTGAACCCAGGACCTCCCATCTCTGGGCCTGACTCTCAATCCATTAAGTTACCCAGCTGCCCCCCTTACTCTTAATTCCAGATAGATGCAACTTATCATATTAAAGAAAACTACATTTATTCCTATGCATTATAATGAGTTTTCTTGTCTTTTTTTCTTCTTTTTATAGAAATGCATTTTATTTTGCCAAAAGCTTTTTCTGCATCTAACAAAATAACAATGTGATTATTGTTGGTTTTGTTAGTAATATTATCCATTACATTTATAGTTTTCCTAATATTAAAACAGGCTTGAATTCTTGGTATAAATCCATCCTAATCTCAATCTATGGATTGTGTGTGATATAGTAATATAGTGATATAGTAATCTTCTTACTAGTGTTTGATTTAAAATTTGTGGGTTAATATTCATTAGGGAAATTGGTTCATACTTTTCTTTCTCTGTTTTGACTCCCTGGTTTAGGTATCAAGACCTTATTTTTGTCATAGAAGGAATTTGGTAGGATACCTTCTTTACCCATTTTTTTTCAAATAGTTTATGTTATAGTGAAATTAATTGTTCTTTAAAAGTTTCATAGAATTCACTTATAAATCTATTTGGCCTACTTTTCCCCTCCTATTTCTCTGTTGGGTAAAAAGAATTTCTATACACAGGTTTGTGAGTATATTTTCCCCTCTTCTCCCTAGTTTAGATGAGATTGAGGTTCAAGTGGAACCCAGAGTCCCTTCTATATATACCCTTCATTGTATAAACTATTCTTTGGGTGTTCCATTTCTGTAAGATAATTTCTCCCATTCTTTCTCTCCTTTCCCTCCTTTATTAGTGTATTCTTCTTCACACTTCCCCTCCCTCCTGGAGCTCATAAACAATTCCACTGGGTTACACATGTATCACTGCTCAAAACCTATGTCTGTATTATTCATATTTGCAATAGAGTGATATTTTATTTTATTTTTATTTTTTAGATTTTAAAATTATTTTATTATAGTGGAGTATTATAAGAATTAATATATTCATGTCTCATCAGGTTGCACTTTAGATTTACTCCCAGAAATGACTTTAAAAATTTTTTTAGTTTAAAATATTTTCTATGTTTATATGTTTCATTTTCTTTCCCTCCACCCTGTGAGAGCTAACAAACAACCCCACTGGGCTGTACAAATGTTATCATAAAGTGATCTTTTAAAGCCCAAACCCCAACCATATCCCCATCGAACCACATGATTGATCCTACGTTTTTCTTCTGTGTTTCTGCTCCCACAGTTCTTTCTCTGGATGTGGATAGCATCTTCTCACAAGTTCCTCTGGATTGTCCTGGGTCATGGCATTGCTGCCAGTAGAGAAGTCAGTTACATTTGATTGTGCCACAATGTATCAGTCTCTGTGTACAATGTTCTGCTCCTTTCATTGCATCAATTCCTGGAGGTCGTTTCAGTTTTCATGGAATTCCTCCAGGTCATCATTCCTTTCAGCACAATAATATTCCATCACCAACATATACTATAATTTGTTCAACCATTCCCCAATCGATGGACACCCTCTCATTTTTCCCTTTTTACCATTATAAAAAGCACAGCTATAAATATTTTTGTACAAACATTTTTCATTATTATCTCTTTGGGGAACAAATCCAGCAATGGTATGACTGGATCAAAGGCCAGGTGTTCTTTTAAAGCCCTTTGGGCAAAGTTCCAAATTGCCTTTGTGAAGATTTTTTAAAATTTATTTTTGAGATCATGATTGCTACAATTGCTTTTTTAAAAAAGCCTCACCTTTTCATCTTAAAATCAATCCTATGTATTGGGGCTAAGGCAGAAGAGTGGTAAAGGCTAGGCTTAAGTGGGGATTAAGTGACTTGCCCAGGTTTAGACAGCTAGGAAGTGTCTGAAGCCACATTTGAACCCAGGACCTCCCATCTCCTGGTCTGGCTCTCTATTTACTGAGTCACTTAGTTGCCCTCTATACCTGTCTTTTTAAAACTTCAGATGGAGCATAATAGATTCTTCTCCAGCCATTTATTTGAATTCTATGTGTCTTTCTGTTTCAAGTGTGTCTTTGTAAACAACATATTGCTGGATTCCAGTTTGTAATCCATTCTACTATCCTCTTCCATTTTAGAACTGAGTTCATCTTCACAATCACGGTTATGATTATCTGCGTATTTCCCTGCACCCTATTCTCTTCTATTTATCCTTCTCTTTTTTAACTCTGTTCCTCTTCAAAAGTCTATTTTTGGAGCAGCTAGGTAACATCGTAGATGGAATGTCAGGCCTGGAGTGGAGAGGATTTGGGTTTAAATTTGTTCTCATACACTTTCTAACTACGTGACCCTGGAAAAGTCAATTAACCCTGATTGCCCTGCCTTTGCTGCTCTTCAGTCTCAGTAATGATACTAAGAAAGAAGATAAGGTGTGGTTTTTTTAAGTCTGTTTTGCCTCTGACTACTGCCTCCCTTAATATGGATGTATATGTAATATTCCCTCCTTGAACAAGTTAAAATGAGGTTCAATTGTTTGCTGCCGTACCCATTTCCCCCTCCTTTGTAAAAACTTCCTTGCATGCCTCTTTGATGTAATAGAATTGTCTCCATTCTTCTCCATTCCATCTTCTCCCAGTGCATCCCTCCTTCCATTCTTTTGAGATCATCCCAAACATAATAGAGTCACATTCATGTCCTTTGCCTAAGTAGATACCTTTTAATTGCCCTAATAATGATAAAGTTCTTAAGAGATTATGTGTATCATCTTCCCATACAGAGATGTAAAACTTTAACCTTACTAAGTCCCTTATGACTTCTCACTCATGTTTACCTTTTTATGTTTTTCTTGAGTCTTATGTTTGAATGTCAAATTTTCTACTCAGCTCTGATCTTTTCATTTTTATTTCAAGTCTCAAGGAATGCTTGAAAACCCCATCTTTCATTAAATATACATTTTCCCCCTGTAGGATTCTTCTCAGTTCTGCTAAGTAGGTTATTCTTGATTGTAATCCTAGCTTCTTTAGCTTCTGGAATATCATATTCTAAGCCTTCCTCTCCTTTTTAGTGGTAACTAGTAAATCTTGAGTGATCCTGATGGTGACCCCACAGTGATTGAATTCTCTTTCTGGATGATTATAATATTTTATCCTTGATCCCACAGCCTTGGATTTTGGTTTTGATATTCCTGGGAGTTTTCAAATTGAGATTTCTTTCAGGATATGATAGGTAGATTCTTTCCATTTCTATTTTCCCCTTTGGTTCTTATATATCTGGGGAAGTTTTCCTTTATAATTTCTTTTTCTTTTTAACCCTTACCTTCCATCTTAGAATCAATACTGTGTATTGGTTCTATGGCAGAAGAATGGTAAGAGCTAGGCAATAAGGGTTAAATGACTTGCCCAGGGTCACACAGCTAGGAAATATCTGAGATCAGATTTGAACCTAGGACCTCCCATCTCTAGGCCTGACTCTCAATCCACTGACCTACCCAGCTGCCCCTCCTCTATTGTTTTCAGTTTCAGATCTTTGTTTTATTATTTCTTAATATTTCATGGAATCATTAGCTTCGTCAACAAGTACTTTTTTAAGAAGCTGTTTTTTTTTAGTCAAATAGTGCTCCTTTAATACATTGTTACTGAAAGTCAATATTGATGGGTCCAATAACAAAAGCAAAAATACAAAAAAAGTCATTAACAATATAAGGAATCAGCACAGCTTATATTTCTAATCAAGTATAATGGGAGAATTTAAAGGGCTTTCTGAAAACCTTAAGAATTAGGCTCTTTCATCATAAAAATCTCTCAATTTTCGTCTAAGAATATTGTCAGAAGTAAAAAAAGAGAAGTTATTTTATGCATTTTCACTAAATTTAGGAATTTTCTCCCAACTCTACCTACATACACTGAAATTAATGACTGATGTAGAAAAGCATTAGTAGATCTTGAATATTTAACTGTGATTTACCAGCAAATGCCTTAAACAGAATTTCAATGAAAGAGTTTTCTAAGTAAATAGAATCACGTTTTACTGTTGCCATTGCTTTTCTTGACCATTTCAGGGTTTTTATTTTCCCAATTCAAAATAAAAAAGAAAAATGCGATTAAGTTTTGAAAATAAGTGTGAAGATGTAACAAGCCAGAGTTTGCTTTTTCATACAATACCATTTCTTTATATTTAGAGCAAACTTTTCTGAAGAAGGCTGTTATTTAAAAGTTAATTTTGATGCCAAGTTGAGAAAACAAAATGATCAAACGCTACCTGAGCATGATAAAGTGATTCTGTTTAAATAATAGTTAGCCATGCAGGATATCCCCAAAGTCTTAGTGCAGTTCTAAGATTTAATAGCTTAAACCTGCACTAAGACCCTGAAAATAAAAAATATAACAGTCTGATCACATGTAGGAAAAAAAATATAAGGCTCTCTAAAGTATACCCAACTTTCCTAAATTCCAGTAACCAGGCAACCATTTAGATAGGAAGAGGGAGTCTTACCCAATCTTAACTCTGTTTTCCTATCTTTGGGTATAGAAGAAACGAAAACAAGAAAAAGTGATCACCAAATAAAGATGCCAAATTATGGCAGTATCTTCCTTAAAAAAAAAATAAACATAACCATTTTATTTTTATTTTATTATTTAACTTAATTCTTAACCATCTCATACTCCTCAGCCTCTGCGCCCTATTTCATTCTTTTCCAAAAAGCTTCATCAGCAAAAAATACAGATCATATACACACATGTACAGATGCCTGTACATATCCATAAGTGTGTGTATTTAGTAATAATAGCATTCATATTGTATCTAAGGTTTGCCAACCACTTTACAAATATTATCTCATCTTATCTTCCCTACAATCCTGTGAGATGGATGCTATTATTATCCCCATTTTACAAATGAGGAAAGTGAGGCAGACAATAGTTAAATGACTTTTCCACAATCATAAGTGTTAAGTGTTGGAGGTTGGATTTGAACTCAAGTCTTCCCAATTCCAATTCTCTATCCGCCATGCCAGGTGCCAGTGTTTATTTATATTATAGAAAAAGTAGTTTTCAACTTCTTATGTAATGAATTAAACCAGAGAAGTATCATTTGCTGGTCCCAAATAGATTAAAGGCAAAAAAAATCAATGAAAACCCAAGTGGCCAAAAATATCACAACCACAAAATTTTGAATTTCAAGTATGACATTGTTATATATTATCAAAACTAATACCGAGTTACTTTAAAATCTTATTTTTCTAAGAAGATTATTCCATTTTCCTAGTAAGCAAAAGGGAACAAATATTCTGAAACTAAAACCAAAATAACTGGGAACTCTTCCACATTCTGCACCTTACCTTAACAAAACTGCCTAAAGAAATTATGCTTAGTAGAAATCCCTCTCATACTGCACGTGGTTCAATTTCTAGTACCCTCTTACTCTGCTATGGTTCACTTAAAAACTTCATAATTATGTATTTTAACAATAATCTCTAAAACTCTCACAATAATTAATGAGTCTGCTTTTTGTTGGTGCAAAATTGTTACTGAATTTTTTTTTAAACCCTTACCTTCTGTCTTGGAGTCAATAATGTGTATTGGCTCCAAGGCAGAAGAGTGGTAAGGGCTAGGCAATGGGGGTCAAGTGACTTGCCCAGGGTCACACAGCTGGGAAGTGTCTGAGGCCAGATTTGAACCTAGGACCTCCCATCTCTATGCCTGGCTCCACTGAGCTACCCAGCTGCCCCCTGTGTTACTGAATTTTTTAAGTAGAACCTATCATTTTAAATAGAACACCAACTTGAAGACAGAGCAGAATACCCCATTTAAGAAATTCAGTAACAACTCTGCTTTCAAAGAATAATTCATCATTTCATTCCAAACCTATCCGCTACAGATAAGTTAAATTTTGCAAAAGGCTATTAAGTAGTCTCTGGAAGGCTGTTGGTGTTATATGAAGTGTAAACTTGTTTTGAAGATACTTTTTGATTAATGCACTTTGACATGGTTTGTATTGAAAAGTTCTTTAAAAATTAACAAATACACATCTAGTTCATTTGCCTCAAGGGATTTCTAAGAAATATAAGCCACTTGAAGCATCAGATTCTACAGTGGCAAGCATCAACACAAATGAAACATTCTTGAATAACAGTGCAAAGGGCTAAGTTCAAAACTACATTCCAAAGTACACCAGCATAAGATGTGATTGACTGTATTTTGTACATTGTAGATTGTATGACTCTATCCCTTAAAAAAAAAAAAAAAAGCAGGGGGCAGCTGGGTGGCTCAGTGGATTGAGAGTCAGGCCAAGAGACGGGAGATCCTGGGTTCAAATCTGGCCTCAGACACTTCCCAGCTGTGTGACCCTGGGCAAGTCACTTGACCCCCATTGCCTAGCCCTTACCACTCTTCTGCCTTGGAGCCAATACACAATATTGACTCCAAGATGGAAGGTCAAGGTTAAAAAAAAAAAGAGCACACTTGGTTATGCATGGCTTTTAGCCTTAGTCTAAATAATATGTTATTAGTTATTGACCTTATTTCCCTCCCACAAACTCCAAATCAGTCCCGTAGAAATATACATATTCTCTGAACATTGTTTAGAGTCTTTGGTTTTCCAGCTCTGATGGAGATCTTGAAGGCGTTCAGAAGTCCGTGTGCTTATATTAAGGGCGGGATGAACTTTGCAAATTCCACTTTCTTCCATCGGTGACAGAGCACAGATTCCAAAGTATTCCTGCAAAGCATCTGGTGACTATCTGGCCACTTGGCAAATCCACCTACAAGGCGATCTTGGGTTGATAAGATATGATTTCTGTTTTTCTCAAAGTTTGCATCTTGGAATATCTTCAGTCGCTTTAAAGTTGCTCCCACCCAAAAAGAATAGCAGGTCATCCATGATAACCAGTCTGTTGCCTCATTATGCACCATCTCTTTATCCTGTTTAATTCTTTTTCAGAAAAATCTTCTTCTAATTTATCCACGAGACATAATGATGCAATGCCACAAAAAGCCGATCCTCCACGAGATTCTAGTCCAGCTGCCTGTGCCAGTCCATTATCATAGCCATAGTCTATGGCTTTCTTCATGTCCATGCCTGACCAATTGTTGAGCATCTAGCAAATACAGGAAGCACAATCGACAAACCTCATGTCATTCTCACTCCCTTCAGGTACCGCACAAAAACGTCCATCTTCCAGCTGAAGCGCCCTCAATCCTGCTAAGCAGGCTTCTTTGTTTACTCTGCTTAAATCCTCTCCAAGAGTAACTAAGCATGAGAGTCCGGGATAAGTCATTGCTCTATGTCCACTGTCATAAGGATGAGCTATGCCAAGATCCTTGGATAGATTGAATGGAATACCCAGGTATGAAGAGCCTCGGAAACCACAGCGATTTAAATTTGATCTCACTGTCTTCTGTGGGAAGAACCTGCAGGGAGTAAATCCATTCTATGATATCATCTTTGTTCTCCACATCTAATGAATCCAACACATCCAGCCCAGAGAGTGCAAAAAATGCAATTGTCAACCTGCTCGTTTCGAGGGAAGAATAGCGCTCAAGCAAGACCTGGAGGCAGCACTGGAAGAATTGGACATGCCCATCCCTGAAGAAATCTAGTGGGGGCAGCTGAGTAGCTCAGTGAATTGAGAGCCAGACCTAGAGATGGGAGGTCCTGGGTTCAAATCTGGCCGCAGACACTTCCTAGCTGTGCGACCCTGGGCAAGTCACTTGACCCCCATTGCCTAGCCCTTACCACTCTTCTGCCTTGGAGCCAATACACAGTACTGACTCCAAGACAGAAGGTAAGGGTTTAAAAAGAAAAAAAAAAGAAAGAAATCTAGGCTCTCCACATCTCTGTCAACCAAGGTCAACCGCTCCCCCTCCACCGCCATCTTGCTCTCAAGAAGTTGTTTTCTTAAGTGAGGTTTTGTATCTCTTTTTACTATTTGGACAATGTTGGTTTTTTATGAATTAATATTCATCTGTATTTTTATGCCACTTTTACCAAACTGTTAATTATTTTAAAAAATATTTGTCTTGCATAGTTCTCATTTCTTTTCCAAGTTTTCCTCTACCACAGTTGTTTTTAAAATCTTTTTAAAAAATTACTTTCCTTAGATCTTCTAGGAATTCTTTTTAGACTTGTGTCCAATCTGCATTTCTCTTTGAGGATTTGTTTATAGATGTTTTCAAGTCTTGTTTCCTTCTGAGTTTGTGACTTGAGCTCCTCTGTTACCATAGAAGCTTATTGTCAGATTCCTCTTCCTAGCCAATTTCTTGACTTTGAACCTTATGTTATACCTGGACTTTGTTCATCTCTGGGGGTAGGAGGGTATGTCTGACTTCAGTTACCTTTTAGGAGCTTCTACTCAAGGGGAGATCTGGTCACTGCCTTCCTAGTCTGTGCTCTGGGCACTATCCATGTAGAACCTCTGCTCCCTCATAACTGTGCCCCCCAGAACTGCAACTTGAGTAATGAATAACAGAGCTGCCAAGTGGCACCTGATCCTGTACTCAGTGCTAGTACAAGGGTCCCCCAAGTTTTCCCATTAATTAATTAATTAACCCTGTGCCTTTTTTACCACTACCACTTGGTACCACTTTTCCCAGACTTATTATTCTTCTGGTCAGCTGCCATTCCAATGTCTGCAGGCCTTTCTTTCTGTCTTCTTAAGGCACTCCAGGATGTGACTTTTTCTTGGCTTTTCCACTCATAATGTAATGAGAAACTTTAAAAAAAAGTTGTTGTAGAGGGGTTTTGGGAGAACTTGGCAAAAAATGCCAATTTTACTCCATCACGTTGACTCTTCCCAGGTGTTTGACATCCAAACATGGTTGAAATGGGGATGAGAAATGGATTACCTTGAGTTAACTTCTCATTTGAAAACTAGAACTCACCCAGAGAGACTTCATTCCAGTTGCTGCAGGGAGTGGCCCTAATTCAATATCTGAATCATAAAGAGATGGCCAGACCCTCGGCTCCAGTCGCAGCCAGTTGTAGTGGGTGGGTGGGTTTACTGTGTGTACTTGTTTGCTATGTTTTGTATGTTTCTTGATTCAACCTTGGGGGCCATCTGAAAATTGTTCATTGTGCTATAAGAAAGCTGAGCTCTTGTTATTCTTATTGGGCAATAGCAGCATCCTCCGGCTTCCTGGAAGGGAAAAGTTGAAAGGAAAACAACATTTTCATCTATTGGGACATGCCATTTCCTGGATTTGAAGTCTAAGTGAGAATCTATTGCAGCAATTCATTGAGTCAAAGATTAAGAGGAATGAGTGATGGAAGGAAGCACAGAGGTCACAGAATTGGAGAACTGGAAGGGACCTCATTGACCACCCATAACAGTCTAACCCACACCCATCTGATCCAACAACTAGCCCAACTGGGGCATCTCCTCTCATTTAGAACAGAAGAAACTGAGGTCCACCAGGAGGAAGAGACTTGCCCAAGGTCACACAGAGAGTGAGTGGAAGGCTTGAGATTTGAACCTGGGCCCTCTGACTCTAAACCCAGGGCTCTTTTGATGACAATGTACTAATATTGCCTCAGCCCCATGTTGCTGCAGAGTTCTATGGAGTCACTCAGGTGACTGGTGTTTTCTCTTCCTCCTACCCAAGAGAATCGATGAAGTCCAGCCCACTCGGTAATTCAGTCTGAAATGGAAGTTACCCTCAAACCCCCCAAACGTGAGTGCTTTTCTTTTGCCCCCAAACAAAACTTGTCCAAAGAAATGAGATCAAGGGTATGAGTTCCTTCCCCCTCAACACTAGAAGATATGGGAAACTACCTTTGACCAGACTTTATCCTGGCCTAGATGCTGCCTCCGAGGAGACCCAGACTTTTTTCCTGGCAGCAACAAATGAACTTGGATTAAGCAGCTGCTGTGTATCTTGGCATGGGGATGACACTGGGTGCTCAAAGCCTACGCCAGCAAATCATGGGCTCTGGCAGGTTCCACCAAGCTAGAAAAGCTTCCAGTAAGATCCTGGCAACAGATTGTGTCTGCCTGCCCTGGCTAAGTACAGAGAGATTCCACACCACCAAGCTGCCCCCTTGATGAGGAGTTCTTTGGCCATGGCAACCCATTAGATGAATTCAAATACAAAGTGGTCCGTGGTCCCTGGGGACCCCTTTCTCCTTCTGAACAGCAGGGAAGGGGTCAGCGGATGCTCAGAATCACAGATTGTGTAGACCATCTAGACATCTGAACTTAGTGATTGGCTCTCAAAATGTGAGATGCTCATCTACTGACCAATGAGGGGGCTGGACTGCAGCAATAGTGACATTCTCACTAGAAGTGTAACCAGAAGAGAGGATGGAAGTTGTGGCTCAACAGAAAGATGGCTCACAGGTACTCCTTGGAGAAGATCGTCAAGGAGACAGCAAAGTTGGCTTTTATCACATGTCCAAAGACAAGGAAAAAGATCATTTCTTGGGACTTGGGCTTCTCATCTTACAGTTCTCACAATAAAAAAGACCACCAGGAAGATCATTGCAGCTTATACACCAGCATTAGTTAAAGAGGAGGAAGAGGCAGAAGAATTCTGCTGAGAACTTGACTAAAAACAATCCAAACTTTTAAATAAAAATTAGACTTATTTTAAAAATTCAGTTAATTCAAAGCAAAAATAGGCGTGAGACGAGGGCAAGTCCAAAAGCATGATTCATGAGTAGACCCACTGCTTTATAGACAATAGAAAAACTTCATTAAGATTATTTTCTTCAGCATAGCTACTCTCAGCAACGCAATGATCTGGGATAATTCTGAGGGGCTTATGATGAGGAATGCTATCCACCTCCAGAGAAAAAACTGTTGGAGTTGGCTGCAGATCAAAGCAACTATCTTTCATATCAGTGTATTTCCAATTTACTTTGGGGTTTTCGTTTTCTTAAGTGTGCTCTAAAAAAATGACCACTTTGGAAATGTGTTTAGCATGATCATACATACATGTATGACCCAGATCAACTTGTTTACCGTCTCTGGTTGGGGGGGGGAGGGAAGCAAGGGAGGGAGATGGTTTGGATCTTCTAATTTTAGAAAGTATATGTTGAAAATTATTATACATGTAAGTGGAAAAAAGATTTTTTAATCTTTGAAAAAAATTATTATTTTATTCAAAAAAGAGGCACTGGGCATGGTGAAAAAGCAAAGGATAAGGGGGCAGCGGGATGGTTCAGTGGTTTGAGAGTCAGGCCTAGAGATGGGAGGTCCTAGGTTCAAATCTGGCCTCAGACACTTCCCAGCTGAGTGACCCTGGGCAAGTCACTTGATCCCCATTGCCTAGCCCTGACCACTCTTCTGCCTTGGAGCCAATACACAGTATTGACTCCAAGATGGAAGATAAGGGTTAAAAAAAAAAGCAAAGGATATCATCAAAAATTATATCGAGAATTCAGCTAGCTGATTCAATGGATTGAGAGCTAGAACTAGAAATAAGAGGTCCTGGGTTCAAATGTGGCCTCAGATACTTCCTAGCTGTGTGACCCTGGGCAAGTCACTTAACCTCTTTTGCCTAGCCTTTATCACTCTTCTGCCTTGGAACTAATACACAGTGTTGGTTCTAAGATAGAAGGTAATGATTTAAAAATAAAATAAAGGGAAATTATATTGACTGTCGTCTTACAATGTATGAGTCATTTTTAAGTCAACTCTGTGGACAGGAAGATCTATTGATACTTTTTAGGACAAAGGTCAATGGGAAATTAGAAAAAATGTAAAAATTAAAACATGTAATCAAGGTAATTCTAATCCTACCTATTTTAACAAACTGTTGGTGTTTAAAAAAAAAGAGAGAGAGAGAGAAATAGATAAAAGTACAGACATCAGCATAGACTCAGAATTTTCCTAGCCAATTTTAGTCAGCAAATGCTTGATCTCCTTGCTAATAAGAGAGTGATTGCCTTCAATAGCCACAAAAACTCAGGCCTAGAAGTGGAAGGTCCTGGGTTCAAATTTGGCCTCAGACACTTCCCAGCTGTGTGACCCTGGGCAATTCACTTAACCCCCTTGTTGCCCAGCCCTTACCACTCTTCTGCTTTGGAACCAATACACAGTATTGATTCCAAAACAGAAGATAAGGGTTTAAAAAAAAATAGCCATGAAAACTTAATGTATAAATTTGTGTTAAATCTCATAAAGATAGATGGTGGGGGGAAAAACTTGGTGGCCTGGAGACCTCCCAAAGCTGCACCATCTCAAGTTCAGAGTGAAACTAGAGAGAGGATAATGATTTATAAAGTATTTTTAAATAACAAATCTCTTCTCTCACTTAATGACAAGGGAGTACCTGCAATTGTACAGGAACATCACTGTCCTTGGTGCACGAGGGTGCAGAAGTGGCCACAAAAGAAAACCATGATGGGAAGAATAGCCAGATCGAACTAAATATACACATAGGGAGTCCCTTTTAGAGAAGACATGATTTTGTAGATGTTGGGGAGGGTAGAAGGCTAGTAAGTCTCAATGTTTAAAAGAGGGAAAAATAGAAAAGGTTTGGAAAAAGTGAGGAATTTGATTTTTACCAAAGACAATAAGAAAACATCAATAATGCCAATAACCTACTTAGCCATCTCTACAGCTCCTGTAGGAGGACGAGTTTCTCACAAAAGGATTAATTAATTTAATAAACTCTTATAAACCATGTACATATGTAGCTACAGAATTGGTACTGGCCCAGTGGACCCGGGGGGGGGGGGGGTTCCATAGTTCTGAATTCAAATTTAGAATAGACTCAGTCCTGGATTAACTTACCCTTAAATGAGTCAAATGAGGAGAGGGGCAATTAGGTAGCTCAGTGGATTGAGAGCCAATCCCAGAGATGGGAAGTCCTGGATTCCAATCTAGCCTCAGATACCTCCTGGCTGTGTGACCCATGGTTAGTCAATTAATCTCCACTGCCTAGTCCTTACCACTCTTCTGTCTTGGAACCAATTCATAGTATTGATTTTACAATGGAAGGTGAGGGTTCTTTAGAAAAAGAGTCAAAATGGGCTTTCCCCCCATTTCTTTTCTCTTGCTTCTTAAATTCTCAGCCCACAGTTCTGGCCTCAGCCACTTCCCAGCTGTGTGACCCTGGACAAGTCACTTAACCCCCCATTGCCTAGCCCTTATTGCTCTTCTGTCTTGGAACCAATACTCAGTATTTATTCTGAGATGGAAGGTGAGGGGTTTTAAAAAAAACGGAGCCCAGAAACCAGAGGAAAATTATCTAGAGCAAGTTAATAAAAGCTGAAGTTTGACTCACTTGTAGGGGCAGCTAGGTGGCCCTGCGGATAGAGCACCAGATGTGGAGTCAGGAAGATCTCCATTCAAATCTAAACTCATATACTTACTAGCTATGTGACCCTAGGCAACTCCACTTAACCTCTGCTGCCTCAGTTTCTCCATCAACAAATGGGGATAATAGCACCTCCCTCCCAGGCTATTATGAGGCTCAAGTGAGATAATAATTGTAAAGGGTTTAATATAGTGCTTGGCACATAGTAAGCACTGTGTAAATGTTAGTTATTATTATTATTATTATCCCTAAAAAAGTGGGTGGTGGGGGCTCAAACACTACCTTGCTATGTGACCTTGGGAAAGTCACATAACCCCAAATGCCTAGTCCTTTCCAATCTTCTGTCTTAGAATTGATGTAAAATCAGAAGGTGGGGGTCAACTAGCTGGATTGAAATCCAGACCTAGAACCAGAAGGTCCTAGACTCAAATCTGACCTCAGACTCCTTAGCTGTGTGACCCTGTTCAAGTCCCTTAACCCCCACTGCCTAGTCCTTACTGTTCTCCTGCCTTGGAACCAATACAGTATTGATTCTAAGATGGAAGGTGAGGGTTAAAAAAAAAAGGCAGAAGGAAAGAGTTGGACTGGTTTGGTTTGGTTTTTAAGAGGAGGGGAGAGGGGAGAAGTAGAATGTACAGCACAGATTTAGGTAGAGGGCAGCTATTTATTTCCCCCATGCAGAAGAAATGCTCAAAGCAAAAAAGTTGTCTAAGCACATGGGACACACGCAGGGGGTGCTTCGGGGTAACAGGCAGTAATCGCGGTTAGGGCTTGCTGCCCCGTCACAGAATGTGCGTCCCCATTTCTCCCCAGCAAAACCTGACAAAATGGCAGCGATGATAACAAGCAGAGACCATAAAATGACAGCACGGGCAGGAACTGCAGCATTTGTGCAAGTACCAGCCGCTCGATGCCAAGGCGAAAGCGCATTTAGGGCCGAAAAAAAGAAGAAAATAGAAACGTGCTCCAGCGGGGCAGGAATTCACACAAGCCGGGCAGAGCCTGGGAAATCGTTGCGAGACACATGGGACGCCAGGAAACAGTCGCGCTATTGTCTGGTTGCGAGTCGTCGCTGTAACTGTTGCTCAAGTTCCTTCTGGGACATTAAAAATGAGTCTGGTCACTGGGTGACAAGTCCCAGCGCTCCTGGGACCCGCTCACCAATCTGCCCCAATGCAGGAGCTAAGTGACCTGAGTGTATATATATATATATAAATATATAAATTAATCTCTCTATTCCTCTCTCCCTCTCCTTTCTCTCTTTCTCTTTTCTCTTTCTCCTTTTCTTTTCTTTCCTTTTCCTTTTTTCTTTTCTCTTTCTCTTTCTTTTTCATCCTCCCTCCCTCCCTCCCTCCCTCCCTCCCTCCCTCCCTCCCTCCCTCCCTTCCTTCCTCCCTTCCTTCCTCCCTTCCTCCCTTCCTCCCTCCCTTCCTTCCTCCTTCCTTCCTTCCTTCCTTCCTTCCTTCCTTCCTTCCTTCCTTCCTTCCTTCCTTCCTTCCTTCCTTCCTTCCTTCCTTCCTTCCTTCCTTCCTTCCTTCCTTCCTTCCTTCCTTCCTTCCTTTCTTCCTTCCTTCCTTCTTTCTTTCCATCCTTCCTTCTCTTCTTCCTTCCTTCTTTTCTTCCTTTCTTCCTTCCTTCCTTTTTTCTTCCTTCCTTCCCTCTCCCTCCCTCTCTCCTTTCCTTTATTCCTTCCTTCCCTCTGTCCCTCCTTTCCTCCCTCTCTTCCTTCCTTCCTTCCTTCCTTCCTTCCTTCCTTCCTTCCTTCCTTCCTTCCTTCCTTCCTTCCTTCCTTCCTTCCTTCCTTCCTTCCTTCCTTCCTTTCTTCCTTTTTTGGCTAGGACATGCCCTTATTTGTACTGTAACCCCAGAAAAGCTTTGTAAAAGGGCTATTTGGTAACTTTGTGTTGGGAGAGGTGAGGTGATTGTGCTCTAGGCCCAGAACTGTTCTAGGATGGAGCCCTCCCTAAAGGCTTTACAAACTGTATGGTGCTAAAAAAACCTCCATGGACTGATGCAGGGTGAAATTAGCAGAACCAAAAGAACATTGTATACAGTAACAGCAATATTATGGGATGATCAACTGTGAAAGACTTAGCCGCTCTTAGCAATACGATGGACCAGGATGATTCTAAGGGACTCATGCATGGCAGGGAATGTTCTCCATTTCCAGAGAAAGAACTGTTGGAGTCAGAAGCATATCAAAGCATATGATTTTTCACTTGTTTATTTATGTTTTTATTTTGGGGTTTCAGTTTCATGTGAATATTCTGTTACAATGAACAATATGGAAAGAGGTTTTGCATGATAACATATACATAACCCAGATCAAATTGCTTATGATCTCCAGAAAGAGGGAGAGGTGAGAAAGAGGGAAACAATTTGGGTCTTTAACTTCAGAAGCTTATTTTTTTGTGATTTGAACATTTTTATTTAATTAATTAATTTAGACTATTTTCCCATGGTTACATATTTATGTTCTTTCCCTCCCCTTCTCCCACTCCCCTCCCTTAGAAGATTTTTTTTTAACCCTCACCTTCCACCTTAGAATCAATGTTCCATATTGGTTCCAAGGCAGAAGAGTGGTAAGGGCTAGGCAATGGGGGTTAAGTGACTTGCCCAGGGTCACCCAGCTAGGAAGTGTGTGAGGTCACATTTGAACCCAGAACCTTTCATCTCTAAGCTTGGCTCTCAATCCACTGAGTCACCTAGGTTATCCCATTTGGAAGACTGTTATTATATGTAATTGGTAACTAAAATATCTTCACAAAGTAAAAACAAAACAAAACTGTGGCACGCACCCTATTTGAGATACTGTTTGGAGGAAGACTCTTGAAAGAGCAATGCTTGAACCTCTTTGGGATCCAAGACTTGGGTTATAGATAAATATGCCCAATGAGTCATAGTCACTCAGCTGAGGGCAGAAGATATTTGTTTAGGAGAATACAGGAGAAGGTGACTGGGCCCAGAGGTGCCATCAAGGGAGTGAATCCCAGGAGCTCCTCTGAAAACCTCGGGGACTCCAGAGAGAAGTGACTCAATACATGGATATGTTGGAGATGAGAGACTGCTTGTCTGCTTCCAGCCACGTACTAGCCTAGAACTGAAAGGACTTGTCACTTTAGTATGATGCAGAAAGTCCTGAATGCTCCTTTATTCCATCCTCACTCCGTGGCAGAAACAGTGGTAAAGAGCAATGTCAGTTAAAGGGAGAGACAGCTTACTTTGACAACTTAATCCCTCCAGGTAGTATCATGAAACTCTGAGATTTCCAGTGAGGGTTGGAGAAGGGTTTCCCTTCTCTACCGTAGCAACATGGCAACCTCACCTATGCAGCAGTTAGGTCAGGGGAATGAATCAGATATAGAATGTCCTAAATCACTAATAATTAGAGAAATGTAAACTAAAACCAACTCTGGGTACCACTTCATACTCATTGATTGGCTAAGGTGATAGAAAAGGAAAATTGACAAATATTGAGGATGATGTGGCAAAATAAGTACACCAGTGCATGGTTGGTAGAACTGAAAATTAGTCCAACCTTTCTGGAGAACAATGTGGAACTATGTCCAAAAGCTGAATATCCTTTGAGCCAACAATACTACTATTGGGTCTATGCCCCCTAGAGCCTAAAGGAAAAGGACCTACATGTACAAAAATATTTACAGCAGCCCTTTTTGTGGTGGCCAAAGAAATTGGAAGCCGAGGAGATACCCACCATCTGGGAAAGGCTGGACAAGTTATGGTATATTAATGTGATGGAATCCTTTGGTGCTCTAAGAAATGATGAAGGGAATGGTTTCAGAAAAAACTGGGAAGACTTCCGTGAACCAATGCAGAGCAAAGGGAGCAGAACCAGAACAGTGTACTCAGTAACAGCAATGTTGTAAAGATGATCAATTGTGAAAGGCTTGGCAACACTGAGTTATTACAATGATCCATCACAACTCCAAAGGATTCCCAATGAAAAATGATAGCCACCTCCAGAGAGAGCCGATAGGCTCAGAACACACATGGAAGCACCTTTTTTTTTCCTCTTTCTTTTTCTTGTGGTTACCCCCACCCCCAGAATATGGCTTATAGAAATATGTTTTGCATGACTTCATATGTATAATGGGTATTGTATAGCTTGTCCTCTCGGTGGGTGGAAGAGGGAAGGAGGGAGAAAAATTGGAACTAAAAATAAAATGTAAAAAGTGTAAGGAGTGAACAGGCAGGCATTTACAAGTGCAGTTCTATAGCAGAACCCATCTTAACTGTCTCATAAATGACTCAGAGCTGTGGAAAACATGAACTCCCTCTGAGCTTCCCCTTTATGAAGTATCAAAAAAAGGCCTTTGAATCAGAAGAGCTACACTTTGAACTGGGCTCTAAAGGATGGGTAGGAATCAAGCAGATGAAGAGAGAGAGAAAGGAAGGACAATTGTGGCTCAGGGAACCAAGTGTTGAGGTTCGAAGGCACCATCTGTGTGTGTGTGTGTGTGTGTGTGTATGCGTGTGTACACACATATTCACACATGCAGATATTCTGGCCTCAGACGCTTCCTAGATGAGTGATTTTGGGTGAGTCACTCAACCTCTGATAGCCTGACCAAAGGATCCACTGGATCCATTGGAGAAGGAAATGGCAAACTGTTCTAGTGTCCTTGCCAAGAAAGTCTCATGAATAGCTTATGGTCTGTGGGGTCATGAAGAGTTAGACACAAATGAATGACTGAATCACACACACACACACACACACACACACACACACACACACCTACATGGGATCTCAGAACTTAGAAGCATCAAACACAACCCATACCAGAACGCATGGATCCCTTCTAAAACATGCCCAACAAATGGCCCTCTGAACTCTTCTTGAAGACCTCTAGTGAGGATCCTCCAATGGTATCTCATTCAACTTTTAGTGGATGGAGCCATAATCTGTCTTTCTAGAACATCCCTGATTGTTCTTGGGATTGTGCTCTGGGATCAAACAGGTCCAGGCTGATCTACCTCCACCTGACGGCCTTTGAGATACTTGAGTACAATGGTCACATCCAGTTTGTCTTCTGTCCTTCAAGCTAAACAAACCCAATTCTTTCAACTAGTCAATGGATGACGTGAGTGTAAGCCTTTTTATCCTCCTCTGGGTGCCTTCCAGTTCCAAAAATGTGGCTTCCAATATCAAGCATGATAACTCGGGTGTGACTTGACAAGGAGAGTGGGAGAAGGGAAGATCTATCATCTCCCAGGTCATGGTTACCACGTGTCCATTAATGGAGCCTCAGATGCTTTTTTGGCCCTCATTACTGACATTACTGACAATATTGAACTTACGGCCAACTAAAACCTACAGGCTTTTCTACAAGAACAGTCATCTAACCTTCCTTCAACTGATAATGTGTGAAACTGATTTTTGGAACCTGCGTAAAACTTTGCTTTTAACCCTATTAATTTTTCTCCTATTAAAGTTGGCTCAGCATCTTAGCCTATGTACGATATTTCATTTCCTACGTTTTATTTCAACTCGTACAGTTGAACACTGACTTCTTGTGCATGTCATCCAGTACGTTGGCTACTTTTCCCAGCTCTGTCATTGGTATATTTGATGAGCATGCCATCTATGCTCTTATCCAAGTCATGGATAAATAATACGAAACAGCACAACGCTGGGCAAAGATCCCTGGAGCACACCACTGAAGACCTCCTTTGGAGCTGACACTGAACCATTAATAACTACCTTTGGGTCTGGCCATCTAATCAATTTTGAATCCATTTGATTGTATTGTATGTATCTCTAATATCTCTCTCTCTCTCTCTCTCTCTCTCTCTCTCTCTCTCTCTCTCTCTCTCTCTCTCTCTCTCTCTCTCTCTCTCTCTCTCTTTCTGTCTCCCTCTGTTTCTCTCTGTCTCTCTCTGTGTCTGTCTGTCTCTGTGTCTCTTTGTCTCTCTGTCTCTCTCTTTCTCCGTGTGTGTATGTGTGTCTCTCTCTGTCTGTCTCTCTCCCCCACTTTATCTTCTATATTACTATTTATTCCAAAACAGAAGAGCTCAAGGGTTAGGCTAACAGGGATAAGTGACTTGCTCAAGGTCATGGAGTTAGGAAATTGATTTGAACCCAGGTCCTCTCAATTCCAGGGTTGGCACTCTATCCACTGTGCTACCTAGCTGCCCCAAGCCCACATCTCTTTATCTTTTTTCTCCAAGAATAGCATGACTTTGTGAAATGCTTTCCCCAAATCTGATTTCAATTATATCTATAGTTTTCCCTTAGCCACCTGTCAAGTAATCCTATGGGGGGAAATGAAGTTAATTTGGCACTGCCTTTATTTGATGGTTCTCTGCTTACCTTTCTAAATTCTCACAAATGAGCCCTTTCTAAAAGGGCTATATTTAAAAAAGATAAATCTAGTAAACTCTAGAATTTACTCAGAACTCTTCAGGAATCCACTTAGAACCATAGAATCTAGAACATAGAACACAGAAGTGAACACTCATTTCTCAAATTGTTATTTGTGAGCTCCCTCCAACACACCTATGCTACTCCTCCTGAAAAACTCTTGTCAGAATCTTCCCATAAAGGACGTAGACTCTAAGCAATCACCTTAGTGCAAATATCAATAATATGGAAATAGGTCTTGATCAATGACACATGTAAAACCCAGTGGAACTGTTCATCATGTACAGGAGGGTAATGGGGGGAGGGGAGGGAAATAACATGAATCATGGAACCATGGAAAAATATTCTAGATTAACTAATTAAATAAAATTTTCCAAAAAAAAAAAAAAGAATCTTCCCATAAGTTCAGCACATGCTAGAGGCCTTCCTTACTTCCTCCTCTCATGTCATGAGCATTAGAGGAACATTGCCTGTCCACCTGTCACCATCACCCTCATCATGTGACCAGGCCATTTTCTCTTTTTGTCATAAATTTTTCTGATCGTGTCTTCTACTTCTATTTTTTTAAACCCTTACCTTCCATCTTAGAATCCATATAAAGTATTGATTCCAAGGCAGAAGAATAGTAAGGGCTGGGCAATTGGGGTTAAGTGACTTGCCCAGGATCACACAGCTAGAAAGTATCTGAGACCAGATTTGAATCTAGGACCTCCTAGCTCTAGGAGCCTCTCTTGGCAGATTTTTTAAAATTTATTTCTTTTTAAATATTTGTCCATGGTTACATGATTCATACTGTCTCCATCCCCTCTTCCCTCCCATTCCCAGATCTGACAAGCAATTCCACTGGGTTATACATGTATTATCACTTGATACCTATTTCCACAGTATTCATTTTTGTAATAATCTTTTAAAACCAAAACCACAAATCCTATACCCATATAAACAAGTGATCAATCATATGCTTTCCTTCTGTGTTTCTGCTCGCACAGTTCTTTCTCTGGATGTAGATAGCATCTTTCTCATAAGTCCCTCAGAATTTCCCTGGACCATTGTATTGCTGTTAGAAGCAAAGTCTATTACATTTGATCGTCCCACAGGGTTTCAATTACTGTGTACAAGATTCTGCTCATTTCACTCCTCATCAGTTCATGGAGGTCTTTCCAGTTCATATAGAAATCAAGCAGTTTATCATTCCTTATAGAACAATGGTATTCCATCACCATCATATACCACAACTTGTTTAACCATTCCCCAATTTTGGGATAACCCCTCATTTTCCAAATTTGTTTTTGCTACCACAAAGTGCAGCAATGAATATTTTTGTACAACCATTTTTATTATCTCTTTGGGGTACAAACCTAGTAGTGGTATTGCTGGATCAAAGGGCAGGCATTCTTTTAAAGCCCCTTTAATTCCAAATTGCCTTCTAGGATGATTGGATAAACTCACAACTCCACTAACAATGTATTAGCATCCCAGTTTTGTCACATCCCCTCCAACATTTATTATTTTCCTTTACTGTCATATTGGTGAATCTGCCAGTAAGTTATTTTGATTTGCATTTCTCCAAGCAGGAGGGATTTTGAACATTTTTTATGTGATTATTGATAGTTTTGATTTCTTCATCTGAAAACTGCTTATTTATGTCCCTTGGCCATTTGTCAGTTGAGGAATGGCTTGATTTCTTGTATATTTGACTTAGTTTCTTATAAATTTGAGAAATGAGAACTTTGTCAGAGATTTTGTTATAAAAGTTTTTCCCAGTTTGTTTCTTGGTAGATCTCTAAGACTGTAAATTACACTAGCTGGAGCAACAAGGCCCCCTTGAAGAAGAGACAGCATGGACCAGGCAAGTCAAGTCAAACTTTCACCATCACCTTGACCACCACCTCTTTGCAGATGCTGATGGAGAAACCCCAAGAACCTTTGGGTGTCCCCCAAATCACTTATGTCTATGTCCAACCTTGGCCCCTAGCCATCACTGAAGGGAAAAATCATTATGGAGAGGGGCTCTACCTTCCTCACCATCACCAGACCAAATGATACATCTTAGTGGAATTGCGCGTTAGCTACAGTGGAGGGTGGGGGGAGTAGGGAGGGGAGGGAAAGAACATGAATCATATAACTATGGAAAAATATTCTAAATTAATTAATTTAATAAAAAATTTCAATTAAAAAAATGTTGACTAGCTCCCACCAACAAACAGACAAGAACAAGAGCCCTGGGCATGATAGCACCCACTAGACCCCTAGCCCTGCCCTCATAGTCATCATCCCAGGAAACAATTCCAGAAAATAGGCCAGTTATCCATACCAACTCCCAACCAACTGCCACTCACAAAGTGGGCAAGACAATCCAATTAAAGGAGCAGGGCAGGAAATATCTGAAATCATAGGTCTAGACAATTAATAATAGGTTAGGGGAAAACAAAAAGGGATTTTTCCCCCCCAAGAAAAAAATAAATAAATAGAATTAAAATAAAATAAAATAAAGCAAGACATTCCAAGGGAGAGAAAGTAGGCAACATGGACCAGTGAGATCAAACCACCAGCAACATCTTGGCCATTGTGTCTCTCTGAATCTCAAAAGAGATAGCTCATGTCTTTGACCCCCAAAGTCTTGAAAACAGCAATGCTTCCAGCCTGGTGGCCTCAGCTTTGGGAGACATATCTGTGGAGATGTGGCCTGGCCACTGCTCTTGAAGGAGGTACAGCCACACTCACTGAAGACCCAGAAAGGAAAGTTCTCCCCATCGAAGTCTTGGCATTCTTTGTCTTTTGCCCCGCCATCATTCCTTCAGAAGCAGAAAGGGAGTCAGCACAGGACCGAGGGCCATTTTGTTTTCTATTCTTTATTTCATGGATCGTCAAAGCCAAGGAAGTCATTTCCAAGTGGCTGGGCTGATGTTAACTAGGAGCAACCACATGTGCCTCACCAGGCTGGTCTTCAGAAAGCAAGTGTAGTCTATTGGCAGGACCTGAAGATTTTTGGAATTGGCTGGTGGTGTTTGAGAGGTCCAAGGGCCCCCCAGAGGCTCATCCAAGCCCAAATCTTTCTGCCCCAAGTCAGTGATGTCCTCACCATCAGAAGAGACAAGGGGCTATCTGTCAGGACCAACCTCTGTGGGACCTTTAATGTCCGCATTCAAGCTCTTCATTTTGGGGGTCACATAAAGAATGACTATGGTCCCCATTTCTGTCGGGGCTTACATCAGACGGAGCTTACTCCTCACAACAGTCCTAGGAGGCAGGCAGGAAGGACAGACATCACTTCTCCCTCCCTCCACCCATCCCCCACAAGTTACACATGAGGCAACTGAGGCTCATATGGGTGGATTTGCCCCAAATCACAGAATTAAGAGTGTTAGATTTCATTATTTCCCCAGGATGGCAGGAACCCCTCTTGGGGTGTTATTGGAAGGAAGGGATACTCTAGAAAAGCTTTGAGCAGAAAGAGAGGGAATTGTGGGGGGGAAAAGGAAGGAGAGGAGCTCAGGGAGGGAAAGTGAGGCAGGAAGTGGGGGGCAGCTTTGACCTTCCCTAGTGCTGTTGAGGCTAATACCACCCTTTCAGGCTTACAACCCCCAAGGCATCCTCAATGCCTCCTGCTCCCTCAGTTCCCTCAGTTGCCCAAGCTTGTCTGTTCTAATTCCACATTTGTCTACTCACAAAGGCACATTTGACTGACTCCATCACCTCACGGTCAATACCCTTCAGTTGGCTTTTCTGACTCAAGCTCTCCCCACTCCAGGCTCCCCACTGCTGCTGGAGCCATTTTCTCCCCATTTCCTCTAAGATTTAGTCCTCTCTGGCTTTAAAAGCCCTTCACAGTTCAGCCCCAATCCACCTTCTTAGCCTGGGCAGCTCGGTAGGACAGTGGATAGAGTGCGGGCCTGCGGTCAGGAAGACTAATTTTAAAGCAGACACTTACCAGCTGTGTGACCCTGGGCGAGTCACTTAACCCTATCTACCTCAGTTTCTCCATCTGTAAAATGAGCTGGAAAAGGAAAGGGAAAATTGCTCTATAATAGCTCTGAGTCACAAAGAGTTAGACGGGACTGAAAATGATTGAACGACCCCCTTCCTTTCCCTTCATACTTAGTGTCCAGCCAAATTGTCCTTCTTGCTTTTCCTCATACACGATTCTCCACTTCCCGTCTTTGGGCCTTTGCCCTGGCTGACCCCCTGCCTGGAATGTACTTCTTCCTCGCCGTTTCCTCGTACATTCCCTTAGCTCTGGCACCATCTCTTGCCCCAGGCTTTTCTGGGCACCCAGGCTGCCAGGAACCTCTCTCTGTGAATGGCCTGCCATTGCTTTTTGCCTTTATTCTGCAGATCTAAGCTTGTGTCCGTGTTGTCTGCCCTGCGGAGTGTGTGTGGACTGTCTGGATCTGTCTTGGCATTACCAGGGCCTGACAGTGCCTGGCACAGAGGAGATGACTGAGAAAAGTTTGAGGGTTGATTAATTGCAGTTTTCCTTCTTTGGGGGGACTCGTGAGGGCTAGAAATGGGGGGAGGGGCGTACAGGTCTGGCATTGTAGGGTGTCACAGGCTCTGGGATTCCAGACCGCTGGGGTTTGGCTTCACAGTTTAGGCATTCTCAAATTCTAGGCTTCCGGGGCTTTTCGGGGTTTCTGGGACTCAGTGAGGGGAGGGGCTGAAGATGCCAGCCGTGAGTCATGGGCCAGACAGCTATGTGTACAGAGAACCTTCCCTGCCAGCTGGAAACGGGGAAAAGTCACCCCAGCCCTGGCCTCAGACCCCACCAGAGGCCGTGACTTCTCCAAACCCTCCATATCTGGCAGCTCTGGGAAGGCTTGGCTGCTCCCTGGGACCTTGTCGGAGTGGGGATCCCCATGTCTGCTCCGAGGACCTCCCAACAGCCCCTAACTGCTCTGGGCCTCAGTGTCCCTCTCGGTAACACGCAGGACTTGGACAAAGTCCAGTCCGGGTTTCTTTGGGCCGGAAGGCCTGAGATCCTCCGAATCGTCTTGTCCCACCTCTTTCACTCTCTGCCTCCCTCCTCTTTCCCTCTTGACTCTGAGGAGGAGGTTATGCAAAGGCTGAAGGCTTGGGACGGTATGTGAGGAGGAGGAAGGGAGGGAGAGCAGACAGCCCCGGGGAGGGATGTCGAGGCTGGGGCTGTCTGAGGGCCCAGCAAAGCCCGGGGGGCTCCCTGTCCCCCTCCCACACGCCCAGCCCAGAGCCCTCCCTCTGATTGGGTGGACTCCATCCAACCTCAGCCTGCATCCGAGAGGGTTATCTTCTGGAAGCCAGGAGTGGCCACACGGTCCAGCACCAGGACAGCATCTCCCAGCATGGTAGGGAAGACTCTAACCATCACCTCTGAGAGATGTGGTTCAGAGGTTCAGAAGCAGATCCTTGACTTTTTAAAATCCAAAGTGGTCTTGACAGTCTAGCCTTAAATCTTCACAGCAAGAAAACCTCTCATGGAGTCACAAAGAATCAGACATGGAGGTGCTGGGTGGCTCAGTGGATAGCCCCAGATCTGGAGATGGGAGGTCCTGGGTTCAACTTCAGTCTGAGACCCTTCCGAGCTATGAGACCTTGGATAAGTCACTTAACCCCCATTGCCTAGCCCTGACCATTCTTCTGCCTTGGAACCGATACTTAGTTTTGATTCTAAGACAGAAGAGAAGGGTTTAAAAAACAAATAGAATCAGATATGACTGAAAGACTACTGAACAACAACAAAAATGATTCTAAGAGATGCAAGTGGTCAGGGAGAACATTCTAGACACAAGGAAGAGCCAATGCAAAACCCTGGAGATGGGAGATGGTGCCAGATGGAAGCAGAAGCCCAGGATGTAGAAAGGAGAGTGAGTGCTAAGAAGGCTGCAAAGGCTGGTGGGAGGTAGGCTGTGAAGCCCTTTCAACAAGAGTTCCAATTTGATCCTAGAGGCAATTGAGAATCTCAGATAAGATTCCACATAAAAGGTCTTGCCCTAAGTTTAGCAATTCTTCATGACTCCATTTGAAGTTCTCTTGGCACAGACACTGGGGTGATCTGCTATTTCCTTCTCCAGCTTATTTTATAGATGAGGAAACTGAGGCAAACGGGGTTAAGTGGCTAGCCCAGAGTCACACAGCTAGGAAGTATCTGCGGCTGGATTTGAACTCAGATCTTCATGGCTTGAGGCCCAGTGCTTTATCTTCTCTACCACCTAGCTGCCCTATGTATGTGCTTAAAGGAAGTAGATATAGATATAGGTCTTCTTTGCATTATAGCTCCCAAAGACAATAGTTGTATGTTGAGTTTTAAGGTCAGTTTAGCTCCTCTAGAGACCCCAAACTTTTCCCAAATCTAGTGCTATAATGAAAGGAATTATCTTTTGAAACCCTTGGAGGTCATCTGAGGATTGGGCTGAATTATCCTTATTTCCTGGGTACCAGACACAATCTAGTTGAGCCTTTCCCCCTCCCTCCCTTGGGAAGAAGAAGGAGTTCCTTAGTGAGTCGCCAGCAATGTGTGCAGACCAAGGACCATCCACTCTGCAGGCATGAGTGGTCCTCCCTGCCTGGGAACAAGCCTCAGATTGGCTCAGGGGATGCTCCAGTGGGGACATGCTCATCTGGAGGGGGCCAGGGCACTTCTGAGGGAGGAGACTCCTTTCCCTTTGGGGCCAGGAGAAAGTCAGGTGCCATTGGGGAAGGGGGAAGGTTCTAGGCTCAGTCTAGTCTGGGAAGCATTCCCTTGTGGACCTTTTCAATTCCCTACAATCCTGTTCACGGCATGTCTCCATGCCCTTGTGAGCAGAGCCAGAACAGCATCCTCTGGAAGCCCAAAGACCAAGGTCCCAGTATGAAGTGTGGGTGGCCACCCAGAACTGGACTGTATCTGGACACCTAGCGTACTCTCTAAGGGAGGAACACCCACAGGCAAGATTTGACACATAGTCTGCCCTGCAGTGCTGGACGCCAAAATGCAAGAGACAATTGTTTTTCAGTCATTTTAAAATGAATTCATGAATGAGGCATGACTCTATCTATCCACCTTTATTTATTGATTGGGTGGTATTTACCAAGCACTATGCCAGAAACTGGGAACAAAAGCAGGGACAACCCCTACCTTCAAGGAGATTGTATCCTAATATGGAGGGGATTCGTGGCCAGGTTTGGGAAGATGCAAGAATGGTAAACATTTGGATGAAGGTCAAAAGAGTTAGGAGAAGCATGGGGGGAGCTGGATGACTTAATGGGCTGAGAGTCAGGCCTAGAGACAGGAGGTCCTGGGTTCAAATCTGACCTCAGACACTTCCTAGTTGTGTGACCCAGAGCAAGTCCCTTAACCTCCATTGCCTAGCCATTACCTCTCTTCTGTCTTAGAACTAATACACAGAATGGATTCTAAGATGGAAAGTAAGGGTTTAAAAAAAAAGAGGGAGAAACAGAAGGTACAGGAGGATCCTAGAGAAAACCTCAACAATAAAAGAGGCACTAGATGAGGAAACTGGGAAACAATTCACTAGCCTAGCAATGGAGGAATTTCTCCTTGAGTTCTCTCTCTCTCTCTCTCTCTCTCTCTCTCTCTCTCTCTCTCTCTCTCTCTCTCTCTCTCTCTCTCTCTCTCTCTCTCTCTCTCTCTCCTCTCCTCTCTTCTCTTTCTCTCTCTCTTTTCTCTTCTATCTGTCTTTGTTCCTGTCTCTTTCTCCCTCCCTTCTTCCTTCTCTTCCTCTCTGTTTCTCCCTCCTTCTCTCTGTCTCTGTCTCTGTCCCTCCCTCTCTCTCTCTCCTCTCCTCTCTTCTCTTTCTCTCTCTCTTTTCTCTTCTATCTGTCTTTGTTCCTGTCTCTTTCTCCCTCCCTTCTTCCTTCTCTTCCTCTCTGTTTCTCCCTCCTTCTCTCTGTCTCTGTCCCTCCCTCTCTCTCTCTCCCTCTCTTCCTTCTTCTCTACCTTCCTCTCTCTCCCTCTCTCCTCTCACCTCTCCCCTTTCCTTTCTCTCCCTCCTTCTCTCTCTCTCTGTGTCTCTATCTCTCTCCCTCCATTTTTCTCCCTCCCTCTCTTTCTCTCTGTCTCTCTCCCTCCTTCTCTCTCTCTCTCTGTCTCTCTCTCCCCCTCCCTTCCTCCTTCCCTCCCTTCTTCTTTCTGTCTGTCCCTCTCTCCTCTCCCTCTCTTTGTCTCTGTCTCTCTGTCTGCCTCTCTGCAAAGCAGAGCAGCTGAGTATTTCTTGAGTTATTGTAGTAATTGTTTCATCTTTCAAAAATAGGAGGAAATTGCAAAGGGAAGTCCTATTCTGGATTTGGTTCTCAATAACGGAAACTGCTTTTGGGGATGAATGAAGGGGAGGAACCCTTTGGTCCTGGAGTTTGTGATGAAGGAGGTGTCAGCGTGGAATCTAGATGCCCCAAAACTCGTAGCCTAGTAAGATTCAAGGCCCCCCCCCAGTTTAGTTAGCTTAAAGGTGAAAAGCCCCAAGTTTGGCCTTGTCCCATGAGTTTCTCCCCGAGGTGAAAGTCCAACCTCAAAGGGGCTTTTCACCTTTAGGCTAACTAAACTTGGGGGCCTCGAATCTTACTAGGCTACGAGTTTGGGGGCTTCTAGATTCCATGTTGACACAGGGGAAAGCTGAGGGAAGTCTGACATACCCCATAGATTTTGGGAAAGCATCAGGGGAGGGAGAGTCAGGATCCCACAGAGTACTTCAGGGGACGTCAGCCCAGGAAGGCTGAGAGATGCTCAAGAGGGAAATTCTGAAGACAAAAGGAAAGAATCCCCTGGAATTTGTCTGAAGAGGGCAATGTGGACACACAGGGAATTCACCAGCCTGCTTAGATTTTGACATGAGCATTATTCGCCTCCTCCTGAGAGAGAGGCGATGGACTCGGAGCACAAACTGAAATTATCTCTATATAATATATATGTAGGACATGACTAATTGGGAATTTGTTTTGCTTGACTATTCATATTTGTGTCTAGGGTTTTATTTTCCTTTCTCAATGGCAAGAGTAAAGAAGGGAGGAAGGAATGAAAGAAGATTTTTGTTGACTGAAAAAATCCAATTTAGGGTTAAAAAAGAAAATGAAAATGAAAAAAGACAAAATACAAGCATTCATTGCTATTTCTAATGGCACAGTGACGACTTGTCGAGTCATTTCCCAATCAACAGGCATTTACTTTGTTTGCAGTTCATTGCTATTACAAAAAGGGCTGCTATAAATATTTTGTTATAAATGAGACCTTTATTTTTATCATTGACTTCCTTTGAGGGAGGATATGCTGAGCAGTGAGATCTCTGGGTCAAAGGGCATGGATGGTTTAGTCATTTTCTTAGCACAATTCCAAATTGCCTTCCCGAACAGCTGGACTTCTTCACAGCTCCACCAACAGGACGTTTGTGCGCCCGTCTTTCCAGAACCCCTCCGACATTGACTAGCCCCATCCTTCATCATCTTTGCCAATTTGCTGGGTGTAAAGCAAAATCTCAGGGTTCTTTTGGTTTTCATTTCTCTTATTATTAGTGACTTGGAACATTCTTTTGTGTTATTGTTAGCGGTTTATGACTCTCTGGAGAACTGTTTGTTCATAGCCTTTGACAGCACATCTATCTATTGGGAAATGTTTAGGGGCATGTATTTGGGTTAGTTCTCTATATAGCTTGGATTTCAGACTCTTCTCAGGGAGGAATCAAAGCAGAGATCCCGCCCCTACCCCTATGACTACTTTTCTTTGCTCTTTTATTTTTAGTTCATTTAATTAATTAATTTAGAATAGTTTCCACAGTTCCATGATTTATGTTCTTTCCCTCCCCTCCTCCCACCCCCTCCCATAGCCAAGAAGCAATTCCGCTGGGTTTTACATGTGAATGACTCCTTTTTTTTTTTAACCTACTTGAATTAATTTTAACTCAGAGAAGACTAGGAAGACTTGTATGAACTGATACAAAGTGAAATAGAACTAGGGAAACATTCAGTGATTGCAACCACGTAAATAGAGAAACAAATGATTCTGAATGCAGAACGGCTAACCTTGGCCTCCATGAAGAGGTAGAAGACATTTATTTCCTTTCATTCTTTGGAGAGTAGGAGAGATGACGAATGTGGGACTCTGCAGTTAGGGACAGATTCAGTAGCTGTGTTAGTTTTGTAGAACTGATTCCCCTCCCAACCGTGGAGAGAGAAGGGAAAGAGGAAAAGTTCTACCAGAAGATTTAACAAGAGCTACAACTAGGTCCCCATTAATGAGTGGAACGAATTCTGTCATGTGAACTTCTGGACTCAGGTTTATACTACTTGAAGCTATAATCAGTCAATCCTATTAAGTGCCTACAATGTGCCAGATATCACCGAGGATACAAAATGAGGCAAAAGATAGTTGCTTACGATCTTTCGGAGAAAACAATAAGTGAATCAATATATACAAATTGGTCATTGGCTCCAGCCCAACGAAATACGCAATGTGATTTTGAATAGGGCAGCCACTTAGGGGATTCGTTATTTGCAATTATTGGGATCTAGTTGTACCAACAATTTTTTTAACTCTTGAAGGAAAGAGAGATACAACAAGTGCAGGTAATAGAGGATAAATATGAGTGTAGAGTGTGAAAGTGTCAGGAGTGTGAATGGTGGTCAGGATGAACTGAGGCTGGCCAGGGAAGGGGAAAGGGAGAAAGGATTTTTGTTTGTTTTATTGGGAGAAAAAGGAGGCTCATAGAAGAAATAGTACCTTTGCTTGGGGAGGATGGAAGGAGAAGGAGGATGATGATGATGGTGGGGATGCTGATGGTGTGATGTGATTGGCCAATGAGTCCAGACTCCCTGAGTACCTGTAGAGTGTTTAACTGATGAAATTCCTCGTATAAAAGGGGATGGGAAGCCTGCTTTCTGGGAGAATCACTGTGATGGGTAACGGATATACCTTAAAATAGAGACTTGGAAATATGCATAGACATTCTCTTATATAAGTATATGCCATTTCACCCTTCAAAGGCATCCCTGGTACCCTTGTGGGTATCTTCAGGGTGTCTAGTCTCTGCCATTGGATCAAGCACCCCACTGATGGAGTTCCCCATTTTAGAAGACTACAGAATCCCAAGCCCACTTAACTACTTAATATCAGATTAACTTTTTTTAAACCCTCACCTTCCATCTTCGAATCAATACCAAGTATTGGTTCCAAGGCAGAAGGGTGGTAAAGGCTAGGCAATGGGGGTTAAGTGACTTGCCCAAGGTCATACAGCTAGGAAGTGTCTGAGGCCAGATTTGAACCAGGACCTCCCGTCACTAGGCCTGGCTCTGTATCTACTCAGCCACCCAGCTGTCCCCCCAGATTAGTTTTTACAAAGGAAGATTTGTTTCAAAAGGATAGCAGAAACAAATGCAAAACCACTTCCCCCAACACTTGGGGGAGTGATAATCCCCAGCTACCCCACCTCAGTCTCTTGGGAAAAGAGGGGGCTTATCTTCACAGTTTATGCTACTTTCATAGCTTAACTCAGTTGCCAAAGGACCCACCAGATCCCAAGTCCCAAACTCACCTGGTCTTCTATCCCAGCTCCCTGGGGGCTGGCAGCAACATTCAGGCTAGAATAATGCCTCCAAAGTCTTTATCATTCGAGCTCCTGGGTCTATCCGGGGGCCCCACCACCTGCACCTAGAACTGAGAACAACTGAAGAAGATCCAAACCCCAAGCCTGTTTCTCTGGGTCACAGGACCTAAAAGGGGGAGGAGCCCATCCAGTTTAGTTCATGATACCCGGGTTCTAAGTGAATGGAACCTTCACCCAATGGATGCTTCCAGAAAGAGACATGATTTGGTAGTTTCAAAAATGTGACCTGTTCTGGCTACCCAGCTAATGTAAGGAGGCTGTTCTCACCCTCAGAGGTCCCCAGCACCTCCCATGGGGCACCTCGATCCTAGGTGACCTGGGCATGGTCAGATTACATGTACAGAATATCACACATACAAAGTGAACACAAGGTGGTTTGGGAAGGTGAGTCCCAGCAGCGTAGGGGACCAGGAAAGGATTACTGTAGAAGATGGTGCTGGAACTGTGTCTTGAGGATGACCAAGGATTCTGAGACTTGCAGGAATTGGAGGAAGCTATCATTCCAGGCATAAGGGGCAGCGAGTGCAAAGACACTGAGGTAGGAGATGGAGCAAGCAGACCATTGTGGCAAGACCATTGAGTATGATGAAGGCAGTAATGTGTAGGAAAGCCAGAAAGGTACAATAGGACGATTGTGAAGAGCTTTCAGTGCTAAGCAGAGGAGTCTCTGATTCTGGAGGTGATGGGGAGTCACTAGAACTTATGGAAGCCAAGAACATGATCAGACTTGCAATGTAGGAGAAACGCTGTGGTAACTGTGTGAAGGATAGATTTGAGAGACTGGAGATGGGAGTCGAGGAGACTAGTTAGAAGGTTTATTACATGGGGCTCAGTGGATAGAGAGTCAGGCTAGAGATGAGAGGTCCTGGATTCAAATTTGACCTCAGATATTTCCTAGCTGTATGTCCCTGGTCAAGTCATTTAACCCCAGTTGCCTAGCCCTTGCTGCTCTTCTGCCTGGAACTGATTCTCAGTATTGATTTCAAGACAGAAGATAAGGGTGGGGGAGAGAGAGGGAGGGATGGAGAGGGAAAGATATGGGGGGGGAGAGAAAGACAGAGACAGAGAGAGAGAAGAGGGAGAGGGAGAAAGAGTGAGAGGAGGGGGAAAGGGGAGGAAGAGAAGAGAGAGGGAGGGAGAGGGAGAAAGAGTGAGAGGAGGGGGAAAGAGGGGAGGAAGAGAAGAGAGAGGGAGGGAGAGAAGAGGGGAGAGACAGAGACAGAGAGAAGAGGAGAAGAAAGGGTGTGGAGAGAGGAGAGAAAAGGGAGAAGAGAGAGGAGAGAGAAGAGAGAGACAGAGAAAGGAGAGGAGAGAGACACACAGAGATAAAGAGAGACAGAGAGAGAACAGGGAGAAGGAGAAAGAGAGAGAGAGAAGAGGGGAGAGAGACAGAGACAGAGAGAAGAGGAGAAGAGAGGGGGTAGAGAGAGGAGAGAGAGGGGAGAAGAGAGAGGAGAGACAGAGGGAGAGAGACACACAGAGACAAAGAGAGAGAACAGGGAGAGGGAGAGAGAGAAGAGGGAAAGGAAGAGAGAAAGAGAAAGAGAGTGAGTGAGAGAGAGAGAGAGAGAGAGAGAGAGAGAGAGAGAGAGAGAGAGAGAAAGCAGAAAGCAGAAAGTCAGATAGGCAGTGTCATGAAAACCTAGAGGGAAATGGTCTCCTGGGAAAGAAGATGACAGATACTATCAAATACTGAAAGGATCAAGGACAAGGACTGAGAAGAAGCCATTAGACTTGTCCATTAAGAGATCACTGGTAACTATGGTGAAAGTTTTGATTGAATGATGAGATTAGAAACTAGACTACAGATAGTTAAGAAGAGTGAGAAGAAGAAAGTGGAGATAGAATGTCAACAGCTTGGTCTTCAAGAAGTTTGGCTAAGCAAAGGAGGTGATCTAAGGACAATACCTGAGGGGTGGGGGGGAGGTATTGGGGAGATTGAGTGTCCAAAAGTGAAATTGGTTTCTTGGGCTGTGAGGACGTCCCCCTCTGAAATTCTTCAAGCAATGGCCAGATGACCACTTGTCCAGCACATCATAGTGGGGATTCCTTCTGGGAATGGGTCGATTAGGTGACTGCTGAATTTTTTCCAACTCTCACATTCTGTGACATTCTCCTCACATGTTAAGAACCAAAGATAACTGATGGGCACTCTGTATGCTCTGTGTGCTATGATGGTCAATGTCAAAAGAAAGTGATAAAGTCTCATAGCACCTTGGATGGGTCCTGTGTCCATCTGAAGGGAGGGCATAGACAAAAGTCCTACAGAATAGATAGGCAGGGAGGAATTGTTCTCTGCATCACTGGAGGGATTATATCTATCCATGAGATCCCAGATCCATTGAATCCCGAGTAGTCTCCAAACAGCCCTGGGAGGGAGGCAGAGGGAAGTAAAATGTAAAGTTCACTGGCCTTGATGTCATGAGACCTAGGTTGATGTTTCTGACTCTGCCCCACTTCCTACCTGTGTGATCACTGATGAGTAGCTTAGCCTGAGCCTCAGTTTTCTCATTTAAAAAATGGACATAATATTTGCCCTACCTACCTCAATATTGATGCCAGGCATGTGGATAGATTGTACCAGATTATACTGTTTGACCTCTAAAACTGATTTAATGCTATCTTGATGTCAATAAGATTTACCTAAAATGAAAAGGAAAGGGGTCAGCTAGGTAGCTCAGTGGATAGAGAGCCAGGCCCAGAGATGGAAGATCCTGGGTTCAAATGTGACCTCAGACCCTTCCTAGCTGTGACACTTAACCCCCTTGCCTAACTGTTACCACTCCTCTGCCTTGCAACCAATATACAGTATTGATCTAAGGCAGAGAAAAAGAGCTTTTCTAAAAATGAAAAGGAAAATTGATCCTACCCATTTTATAACTTACATTTTAAAAAATTAAATTAAAAAAATTTTCAGTCATCAAAAATTTACCCATTTCCCTCCCACCCCACCCTCTAGTTGAGAATGTAAGAAAAATAAAACCCGTTACAAACATATATAGTCAAGAAAAATAAAATTCCATTGGCCATGTCCAAAAGAATATGTCTCAATCAACTCTGTGTACAACAGCTCTCTATCAGGAGGTGGGAGCATGTTTCATCATGAGTCTTCTGGAATCATTTGGAATCTGCCAGTTAGCACCTGTCCCTGCTAAATTTTCTGCCCCTCTCTGCTGAATCTGGGATCTCCTCTTGCCCTGCTCCAGAATCTCTTCCCATGCCAGAATGCACGCCCCACTTAGTGCCTTCCTGGTAGGACCCAAGCCCAGAGACCCCTAGGTCTCTTTATTTTCCTATGCTGCCCTGGGCTGGAAAAATGACTCGTGAATTTTTCTTAGATTTCCTGATTGGGATTTGTGTGCTAGTGCATTTCCTAAATCTGTTTGGAGCAGTTCTATTTTTCTGCTATTTGGACATCTTGACTCCACCTCCTGCTTCCTATATCTAGGAGCAAATGCTTCTCTTTGTGAGTGATGTTGTATGTGTGTATGTGTGTGTGTGTGTGTGTGTGTGTGTGTGTGTGTTGGAGGGGTGGGGAGAGGTAAATAATCATTGACACTATGAAAGGGAGTCCACACACCAGCCATATATGTACCAATGGGATTTATTATTCCCTGTAGCCCATGGAGTTCTCCAGAGGGCTGAAGACAAGGGATGTTGCCAGTCTGGGCATTTATGTCTTGAGGCATCCACTAGCTGCCCAGATTGTCAGGCTTGCTTGTGAATTCCCAGCTTCCCTTTTTTATACTGGAAAGTTGCCTCCTTTGATACCTATCAGTGATGTTTCCTCGCTTCAGAGGGGCTCTGGAGCAGTGATGGGTGGAGAAGCAAAGTGAGGTCTGTTACGTCTATTACAAGAACTTTGGGATCTTTGAGCATTATAACTGTTTGAGGGAGTGAAGAAGGGAGAAAGAAAAATTACCCTCATGGCTAATTGTGCCAATATATTGGTTTGCTTTCAGGATCTTTACTGGCTTCTTCCAAACGTATTTATTTGTAAGTTTTCTAGATACCTGGGGTTCACTCTTTCACCTGAATATTGGTTAACTCCGTGGTAAAACAGAGTACAGAAGTGCTGCCATATTTGTTTCTAGCTTGAACTTCCAACTTAATTCTTCACTCTCCTGAGCGCATTTTTAGACAAGGGAAGCATCAAGTTGGTGCCATAATCAAACAGGAAGTTACCTTAACTATGGGGGGGGGGTTGCCTCTGGGAGACCCAGGGAATTATGGGGGCTGAAAACTGCTGCAGAATGGCTCCATCCTGCTCAGAAATTCCAAGAACCAAATGTAATCACCTAGTTAAAGCTCTTGGTCAGTGCCCTGTCCAATAAATTTTGAGTTCCTTGGGGACAGTCATAGTTTCTGGTCCCCAGTACTAAGAACAGGACAGCTTAGGTGGCACAGTGGATGATTAAGCTTCTGGAGTTCAAATTCAGTCTCAGATACTTATTAGCTGAGTGACCCCAGGCAAGTCACTTCACCCCATTTGCCTCAGTTTCCTCATCTGTAAAGTAAGCTGGAGAAGGAAATGGCAGACCACTCCAGTATCTTTGCCAAGAAAACCCCCCAATGGGGTTGTGAAGAATTGGACACAACTGAAAAGTGACTCAACAACAAACCAAGAATAGGATCTTGGAGAATGTAATTGAAATGGAAATCTTAAGGTGTTAAAGAAGAGTTGAGAATCTCCATTCTCCAACTGAGGAAGCTGTGATGACTCAGTGACTTGTCTAAGGCTATGGAGCAAGTCAGAGGCACTAGAAGACTAAGAGAAATTGGACTTGGACAGACTTGGACAGATAGGGAGGAAAGAAGGGCCAGGCGTGCCATGGTCCATAGGGCCAAGAAGAGGTAGGCTCAACTGAACAACTGACAACAAAGATGCAATGGATTAAATTTCCCTTTTCAGGACATCAGAGATGGACAAGTGGGTCTCCTTGTCCATCCTCTCCTGCACTAGGAGTTTCCCAGAAGGGTCTGGACCAAAAGGCTTTGCCAAGTCACCTGAAAGGGATGGTACCTAGAGAGCCACAGTCCTTGTCTCCTCTCCGAGAATACAGTCAGGACCCCTCAGCCTCAGCTGCGGCCAGAGCACAGTCTGGACTTGTGACTTGCAGGAAGCTGGAGCTGGGGCCACCCTAGCAGCTTGGGGCCAAGAGATCTGAGTCAACCCCCTCTCTTAACTGAGGAGGGAACTGAGGCCCAGGATGGTCCAGCCTCTGATGCTGACCTTTGTCACTCTTCCCCAACCATCCCAGAACCTGCTTTTTCTTAGGGCAACCCTAGCTGCTCCCCACACCTCCCTGGCTTCCTGGAACCATGGAGGAGGACAAGGAGGAGGAAGGACCCAGGACAGAGGTCCCTGGGGGTGGACCAGAACTCTTGGGCCCGAGCCTGGCCAGGGTGGAGTCTCAGACAGGAAGTACATTGTGTGGCCACCACTGGATTTCCTGTTATTGATGAATTCAGAGACATGAGGAGACCAGTGAGGAACCAGCTCAGCAAGGGTTAGGAAAGCCTAGATCCTGTTGGCCTGGAAACCACAATCCAGAGAGAGAGGAAGGAACTTGGCGAAGTGGGCCCTGGAAGCCATGGGCAGAGTCCATAGCTCCTGACTCCCAGGGCAGGACTGTGGTCACCTCACTGAAGGGCTCCAGGCTGACAGGAGGGAGCGAGCCCTCCAGGGTATCAGTGGGACCAGGCCAACACAGGAGAAGCAGGTTTGAGGCTTGTCCTCATGGGAAGCAGATCTCCACCTCCCCAGGAAGCTTCTTCGGGACTTTGGGAAAGTTCTCCCAAGTTTGCAAGTACCAACTCCTAAGCCAGATCCAAGGACTTTCCCCATCTCAAGAGTCAGCCCTCTTCTGGACACTCTTCAGCTTGTCAGTGCCTTCAGGACAAAGGATAGAACTGGGGAATCCCCTTCTTCCTGGAAGAGAGGCCTAGGGCCATATTAACTCTGGCCTGGACAAAGCTGGAAGAGACATCAAAGTTCATGTAGCTAGTCCAATCCATTTACTGTTCTCGTGAGGAAACAGGCCTTAGAAAGAACAGGACTCTAAAGTTGCCCAAGTAAATCCCAGACCCAGAATTCGCACCCAGGTCTTCTGGTTCTAAATCCACAGCTCTGATTGGAATATCTGCGTGGATGTTCCTGGCCTCCTGGAAGCCTTGGCCACCTGGCTTCTGGGCAGTCATGTCCTTTCTCCTCCCTTTCATTCCCCTTCCTCCATGAGCTGCCAAACCTGCTTTTCCTGTGGCAAACAGAACAGGGAATAGCAAGACCTGCCCGGGGGAGACAGCCAGGCCCTAGGGCCTCAAGTACCTGGACTCCTCACAGGGCTTCCCGCTCCCCATGGCCCAGGGCTTCCCTCTGCCCGACCTTGCCCAGCTCTTGTGCCAGGTTCCACACCACCCACCCTTTCCAGTCAGGAGGCGTGTGTTCCAGGCTGGACTCCACCCTGATCTCCTTGGGCTATGTGACCTTGGGCACAATGCTCTCTTTCTTTGGGCCTTGATTTTCCCATCTGTAAAGTGGGGAGAGCAATTTTCTCAAAGCCGTGGTCCTGGCTGGGACTTGGAAATGGAAGCTATTGTCAGGGAGGAAACCAGGAGGAAACTGTGCAGCAAGCATTAGGAAGCCTCTGAAGATTTTTGAGAAGGGCATCCTGTATCCCTGTTTGAAGGAAGATGGATTGGAGAAGAGGCTGGAGACAGAGAGATGAGGCCTGAGCCCTGGAGAAATTCTCTCCTCCCCATTCTTTAAAGCCCAATTCCAAGGCTTCCTCCAGAGGCCAACATGCCTTCTGGACACTGAGGACACCTTTGGCCACACAGCTGATATCCTTATCTTGTAAGGGCATTGCAGCTGTCTAGGCGGTCTCCTTATTCCCTCCTGGACCAGGAGCAATCCGATAGCCGGGACTGTCAGACTCTCTCAGGGCCACATCAAGGCTCTGCACCTTCTAGGCATCTTGGTCTATTGGAAGAAGTCCAAGCAAGAGGCTAGGACGGTATGAATGAGAAGGGTGGCTATCTGAACAGAGAGAAGGGGATAGATGGGACTCTCGTTGTGGAGGGGGGATCAACAAGATTTAAAAACGTAATGGGGGGAAGGTGGAGGGAAAGCTAGAGGGTGAGCAGGTTTGGGGAAAGATGAAGAGCTGGAGATGTACCTGGGAGGGATGTGGGGCCATCCAGGCAAGGCTTTCCTTATTTCCCAATGGACCTTCCCTATTAATGGGGCTCAGTAATAAATAAAGACCCTAAGGGAGAGAGGGAAGGAAGGGGGAATAGGGGTCAGAGACTCAAGACCCAGAGGGCAGAAGTGGAGTCCTGGGGAGAGGCTCATTCCAGGGGGAAATCAGAAACAGCTTTCTCTCACTGAATGTCCCAGAACGGAAGGGGTTGCCTCCAGAGGTGGTGAGCTTCCCATCACTAGGTGTCTTCAAGCACAGGCTGAGGACCCATCATTGGGAATCCAGATCCTTATTAGTTCAAACGAGAGGCTCCTGAGGGCTGGTCCCTCGAGCTCTGAGGTTCTCTCCTGGTCATTATCCCTGCTTTCCTTTGTGAGTTTTGTATTCCTCTTTTTATGGACCTGCTGTCTCTCTACCAACAGCGTTAAGTTCCTTGAGGGAAGACAAGCACCCAGGATAGTGCCCAGCACACAGTAGGTCAATACTCGATGCTTGATTCTGTGGCCTTTGAAGGCTATAAAAATACAAAGTCAAACAGGCCCCTAGATCTATCTGAGCTAGTGGTCTGCTGACTGGGAGGAGCTCGTGTTGGCCTGCCCCAACCTGGGACACCATATGGGGAAGCCAGCAGCCAACTGAAGGCCCTTCCATCCGCAGAGACATGGGCCTGAATCTCTCACACCCTCTGACCTGAGGCAAGTCCCTCACCCTCTCTGGACATCTGATTACCATCTGTAGAATGGAGATAAGACGGATAGACCCCCCTACCAGGCAGGACTACAGAAATAAGGGCTGGAGCTGGGCTCAAATGAAATGGCATCTGCCTGCAAAGCATTCTACAACCTTGCCACTGGGAACATGGCTCCTTCCTCTAGACCCAAGTTTGAGACAGTGTCCTGAGGGCCTTGAATGACAGGGTCAGGGATAGCTTGAGACTGGCTGACACTCCTCCCCTCTTCCCAGGTTTCAGGACACTTTGTGGCCAAACCCCAGGAGGATGTGATCCTCCCTGCTCCCAGGCCCCAGTCCTTGAGGCTGAGGACATTTGAGATAGGGGTGGGGTTGAGCCTTGCAGTCCTTGAGGCCTTCCTGCCACCCCAGGCAGCCCGCCAGGATTAGACATGGTTTTAGGAAAAGAAGCCAAGAGAGAATCAGGAATTAACTGCCCTGGAGCCAGAAATAGCCTGGAGGGACTGACATCACTGACTCCCACAGTCCCCCTCACCCAAAGTGCATTTGAGAAAGTCGGTCAACCTTCTCCAGTGTGTGAGGGAAGAGCCGGCCTTCATGTTGGGGGTCTCGAGCCTCCAAGCCTCAGTGCCCAGAGGGTAGGACAAAGCTAGAGACAAGGGAAGTGCCAGTCAGGTCGGGAATAAACATTTACAGGACAAAGAAAGGCAAAAGGCAGGCTCTCAGGGAGCTCCGACCATGATGTACAAGGGAGCCAAAGAGGATGAAGTGGAGATGATGGCCCTGAAGGAAGCCCAGAGAGAGGAGAACTCCAGGAAGGAGAGCTTTGAGCATGGCACGAGGGGCAGACAGAAAAATGCCTGGAATGGGGATGGGGAATCCATCCAATGAGATACTATTCGGAGAGAGCCAACAACAGTGTCTAGTGGGTGCCTAGTAGGCTCTTAATAAATGCTTGTTCCCTGGATCCCGGAATGCAGGGGGATCGATCGGTGGAAGAAGACTGGAAAGGAAGGGGGACAAAGCTCTGAAGGGCTCTGAATGCCAACTGGAGAGTTATGTATTGGATTCTGGAAGTGAGACTACTGCACGGTGGGGAGAAGGTGGTGACGTGGTCAGAAACATCGCTTTGGGGGCTGAATGGAGAGTGGATTGGAGTGGGGGAGACTTGAAGCAGACACACAGACCACCAGCAGCTATTGCAATAGTCCAGGTGTGAGGTAATGAGGCCTGCGCTGCGCTGCGGAGACATTTGAAAGATGCTCCAAATCGTTGTTTATTGTTTTTCAGTCCTGTCCGACTTTTCATGATTCCATCTGGGGTTTTCTTGGCAAACATACTGGAGTAGTTTGCCGTTTACTTCTCAAGCTCACGTTACAGATGAGGAAACTGAGGCAAACAGGGTGAGGTGACATGCCCAGGGTCACACAGTTAGGAAGTGTCTGAGGCTGAATTCAAATTCAAGGAGATGAATTTTCCTGCCTCCAGGACCCGTGCTCTTCGCACTATGGCACCACCTAGCAGTCCTGATGTTACCAATGCAGAAATGATCAACCAATTCAAATATTGGCTATGGGAGGTGAGAGAGAATGAGGAGTCGACAGTGAGGCTGAGGTTGTAAGTCTGGGTGCCTGGGAGGACAGTGATGGGCAAGTTAGGAAGGGGAGGGGGCAGAAAGATGATGAATCCAGGACAGAACACGCTGAGTTCGAGATTGGACATCCAGTTCAAGATGGCAAATAGACAGCTAGAGAGTAAGTCTGGAGGTCAGCAGAGATGATTTGGCTGGATAAGTAGACCTTATAATCATCAGCATAGAGATGATTATCGAATCCATGGGAGCTAATGAGATCACCAAGTGAAATTGTATAGAAGGAGAAGCAAAAACAAAAGAGCCTAGGACAGTGCCTTGTGTGGTACCCACAGGTAGAAGGTATGATATGAAGATCCAGTAAAGGAGACTGTGTGGGGAGTAGCTGAGTGGCTCAGTGGATAGCGAGTCAGGCCTGGAGATGGAAGGTCCTGATTTCAAACCTGGTCTCAGACAGCATGACCTTAGGCAAGTCACTTAACCCTAATTGCCTTGCCCTTACTATTTTTTCTGCCTTGGAACAAATACTCAGTACTGATTCTAAGAAAGAAAGTAAAGATTGAAAAATAAAATAAAACAACATTGGTTCCAAGAAAGAAGGCAAAGATTTAAAAATAAAATAAAATAAAAGTATATCAATTGTCATTTAACAATATGAGTCACTTCTAAATCAACTCTGTGGACAAGAAGGTCCATTGTTTTTTTTAGGGCAAAAGTCAATAGGAAATTGAAAAAAAATTAAAAATTAAAAAGATACAGTATGCAATCAAGGCAATTCCAGTCATATCTGTTTTTTTTTAAACCCTCACCTTCCGTCTTGGAGTCAATACTGTGTATTGGCTCCAAGGTAGAAGAGTGGTAAGGGCTAGGCAATGGGGGTCAAGTGACTTGCCCAGGGTCACACAGCTGGGAAGTGTCTGAGGCCAGATTTGAACCTAGGACCTCCCGCCTCTAGGCCTTGCTCTCAATCCACTGAGATACCCAGCTGCCCCCTCAGTCATATCTGTTTTAACAAACTGTTGGTGTTGAAAAATGAGAAATAGATAAAAAATCAGACATCAACATAGATTCAGCATTTTCCTAGGAAACTTACTAGAAATGCATTAATTACCACAACAAACCTAAGGAGAAGAGAGTACCAAGAAAAAGAGAGTCATCAACAGTGTCAAAAGTTGCAGGCTGCAGAGAGGTCAAGAAAGATGAAAATCAGGAACAAAAGGCCAATGGATATGACAATTTGGAAATCAGTAACTTTGGAGAGGGCAGTATCAGTTGAATGATGAATTTGGAGTATTAAAGAGGGCTAAAAAGAGAATTAGAGGAAAGGAAGTAGCTAGCAGGGATGGATGGATCAAATGAGGGCTTTTTGAGGGTGGGGGAAACATGGTTATGTTTATAGGAGTCAGGGAAGCAGCCAATAGAAAGAGAATGAAAAATGAGAAGTAGGGGATGATAGAGGGAGTAATCTGTTGGAAAAAATGACATGGAGTGGGATCACATATATATAGGGGGTTTGTCTTGGCAAGGAGAAGTTCCTTCATGGAATACTAGAATGATGAAGGAGACAGGGGCAGAAGGAAGGCATCTAAGTGATATGAGATGAGAAAGAAGAAAGAAGAGGGAGTTCTTAGTGAAAGAACTTTAGTTTCTTTTTCCAGTAAAAAAAAATGAGCAAGGTTCTCAATTGAGAAGGTGGGGAGAGTCATGGGATGTTTGAAGAGGGATAAAATGTTTGGAAGAGCTGCTGGGGTGGGTGGGACAGTGAGCTAATTGGGGAGATGTAAGGGAATTGCCTTGTAGCAGTGAGGGCCCAGGAGAGGATAAGTGACATAAATTTGTAGAGGACCCAGTCAACATGGTTTTGTGATTTTCTTCAGCTTTGTTCAGCAGCACAGATGTAAGAGAAAGAAATCATTAAGCAGTCGCAGAGTCCCCAGTCTCAGATACTTGTATGTGTATATGAGAGAAAGAAAAAGAGGGGAGAGAGGAGAGAAAGCCAGACAGATACAGTGTCAGAGGTCCCAGGCCCTTCAGCTTCAGCTCCTAGTGAATTGGGGGAAGCATTATCCCCTGAGAAGATTCCAGGGCAAATAAGGATAGTAGAACAGTACCCAAACCACACCTGAGTATTTTTTTCCTGCCAAGAAGAGGGTGCAGGCTTAGATGGCAGATCCTGGAAAAGTCTAGGGAATCATGGGTTATTTGTCCCCTTACCCAGAAAGTCAGAAGAGATGGGGCTTTGTCCATATGGAGAATGAGTCAGCCAAGGGACACGACTGGCTTAATGAAGTGAATGAATCAACACAGTGAATGAGTGAAGGAATGAATGAATTCTAGAGCAAAGGAAATTTTCCTCAGCTTTCTGAGGCGAGGATGGAGCCTCTCCTTTTCCTGAGTCCCTTGATTTCTGTCTCCAGTTCACCCTCACCAGTCCTGCCCTTCTTCACCTGGACAGCACAGCCCTCACACTGGATGTGACCCTGGGCATCTTACTAATTATCAAAGTTGGAGACAAGCCTGGGAGAGCGGATCAGGCATTCCATTGGTCCAAAGATCTAGGTTGGGGCCCAGCACAGCATCCCAGATTCCCCGGCTGGAAAGGACCTTATGGAGTGAAAGCTCTGCCCAATCCAGAATCTCCCAGAGCACAGCCCAGCAAGAGCTCAGGTGGCCCCTTCTTGAAAACGCTACCTGCCAAGACAGCCCATCTCATTTGGGAAGAGCTTTTTGGGCTAGGAAGGCTTTATAAACCCTGATACACTAGGACACACTGATGTGCCTGAGCCAGCCTGGGCCACTTCCCCCTGGGGTCACAAACCTGAGCGTTCTTTGTGCTTTCCTGGGCTAGGATCAGGGTTTCTTAGCCCAGGAAAGACTACAGAGACCCAGGCTGGGACTGAAAGATTGGTGATCAGCTTTGGCGAGCCAGCACCTCTAGAAGGAGAAGCCCACTTTGGTGCCCCAGGTCCCTCACACCCCACTCTTCCCAGCTCACCTTGGGTTTGCCTCCTGTACTGCTGGTGGTTACCAGGGGGCCTGGCATCAAGTGCCTTCCTAGACTGGGAGCTCAGAGTGGGCAGAGGTCCTGCCCTACCTGGGCTACCCTAAGCCCAGGGCCCAACAAACAGAGATAGGAGAGACCTCAGAGCTTATCTGGTCCAAACCTCTTATTTAAACAAGAAGAAACTATTAAATGACTTGCCCAAGGTCACCTAGCCAGCAAGAGATGGAGGCAGGGCTTGGACGCTGTCCTAAAGCTCCTTCTGGTGTCCTCTGCTGCCACCTACAGAAACCCTTGAGGTTTAGAAGCTCCTAAGAGCCTTGGGCCAAGGGAGAGATCCTGGCTCGGGCCAGAGCGGAGGTGGGAGCTGGGCTGGAGTGGCAATGGTTGAGTTCAGGTCAGCAAGGGCCAGTCCAGAGCCTGGAGTGACCACAACATCCAGACCCGGTGAGGCCAGGCTTTAGGGCAGAGTGTCCAAGGACTCAGGTCGAAGCTGCTTCTTGGGACGTCCCTCCAGTGTGTCCTCATTCTCCTTTCTGCCTCAGAAAGTGCAGCCGACATGTTTGTTAACAAGGAGCCAGAAGTCAGAGCGTTTGGGTTCTGCCACCCACTCACAGATGTCATGACCTTGGGCAAGTCACTTCCCCAGAGTCTCTTCTTCCTGGATATGGGCTATTATTTTCCATGAGTCAGAGCTGGTAACAAGCTCGGTCTCCCCACTTCTCAACCGAGTATAGCACCAAGAGACCAGGGAGCGGGCAGCCGGGTCACACACAGAGGGATCTAGATGGGAAAAGCCAGGTCTTCCCAGTCAGATGGGGGCTTTGGCCCCAATCCCCTTTCTATCTATTCTTGTCTGGGCCCAATCCCATGGCTTATGGACCTGCCTACAGTTCTCCCAGAGCCCTCCAGGCCAGTCTCAGGACAGTCTGGCCATATCTCCCAGCACATGCAGAGACTGGCTAGGGTCAGCCCTGGGCAAGACTCTCCCTGTCCCACCCTCGGTGCTCAGATCCTATATTCCTCCTTCCAAGACATTGGCTGGGACTAATGGATAGAGAACTGGGTTTGGAGTCAAGACCTGGGTTCAAATCTCTCCTCAGACATGTACTAGTGGAATGACCTTGGGCAAAAAGTTTTGTGCCTCAGTTTCCTCATTTGTAAATTCAAGGGATTGAACCTGATGGCCTCTAAGCTCTCTATGATGATGGCTATGACTGAGGCCCTCCGTGCCTGTGGAGAGACCGGACAAGACTGAGCAGGAGGGCAAGTAAATAAGGCGGCCCTTTGGGGATTCCCAAGCTGAGCTGGACAGGCTAACAGATTGATTGCTGTTGGCCTTTGGGTCTCCTCCCCAGGTCCCCCTCCTCTCCCAAACTGGCATACTTGCTCTTTAGCCTCCTAGCCTCCTCTTCCTCCTCCTTTGAAGAACCGCACCCGAGGGGATGGTGGGGATGGCCCTATCTGCTGCCCTGTCTCTGGCCCTCATCCCGGCTCTCAGCAGGCATCCCTAGACCCTGGAGGAAGAGCAAAAGCTCAGGGGGAATGGGGGGGTCAGAGGACCTGGGATCGAAGCCAGGCTTGGCCACTGCCTTCCCTGTGCGAGCTGCTCTGCCCCTCAGTTTCCCCTTCTGTAAGATGAGTAGTTGGCCAGGCTGGCTCAAGGGCCTCTCCAGGTCTGACAGCCATGTTCCATGCCATGTTCCCTGAAACACCGCCAAAGGAAATAAGGAAGCTAACTAAGACCAATAGGACTGAAGTGATATATTCAAAAGCTGCTCCAAGGCTAGGCTTCTCTTGGCCCGGATATATAGATCGGGGGGTGGGGTGGGGTCTTTCCTCAGAAGAAGAGCAATCTTCCCAGGTGATACATTTGTCTAACTGCTGGAAGAGAGAAGTGGGAGGGAGGGAAAGAGAGGCTTCTGTCACTTCCAAGAAGTCTTCCTAGATTTAGCCCTCTCCCACACCAAGTAACTGCCCCCTATCTCTGGGGCTTTTCTCCCATTCCACCTGCCCTACAGTTGCATTGGTCCCTGAAAACCCACTCAGAGCAGGGTTTCCTAGAGGATCCCCTTAGATTAAGGGCTTCCCAGAACAAGGGTATGTCTCGCCTCACACCTGGGGCTCCTCCTGGCAGGGCTGTATCTTCCTCTCAGATGAGGGGCTCCCTAGAGCAGGGATGTATCCCCTCTTCTCTCAGAACAGCAGCTGCCCAGAGTAGGGCTGCATCCCTCCTCTCAGACTAGGGGCTTCCCATGGCAAGGCTAGATCTTCCTTTTAGACCAGGGACTCCCTTAGGATTGGGCTATGTCTCCCCTCAGATCAGGAGTTTGTAGAACATGGAAAGTGAGAACTGAAAAGGATGTTAGGAGATCTAAGTGAAATGGTGTGGCTCCCATTTCCATTCTGTAAGCCCCTTGGCCTCTCTTCTGCACCCACCCAGGGGAGCCCTCTTGTCCTGGGCCTGCTCAGGAGTCATGATCCCCTCATGGACATCAGTAGGGTGTCTCCTGCAGACCTAGGAGAGAAGCCAAAATCCTGCCGAAGCTGCTAAAAATTCTCCCCTGATCCTGGGGAAGGGGTAACAGCTGTGGACTGAGTTGAACCCCAGCATGGCTACTTACTTGCTATAGGACCTCGTACCAGTCCCTTCTCTTCTCTGCACCTCAATCTCCAAATCTGTAAAAAGAATGGGGGAAGGTGTTTAATTAGCTGGTGAGGAAATAATGAAAAAAAAAGTGTGAAGGAAGGTGAACTAGTAGTACCAGATCTTAAACTGTACTATAAAGCAGTAGTCATCAAAACAATATGGTACTGGCTAAGAGACAAAAGGGAGGATCAGTGGAATAGCCCTGGGGTAAGTGACCTCAGCAAGACAGTCTATGATAAACCCAAAGAGCCCAGTTTTGGGGACAAAAATCTACTATTTGACAAAAACTGCTGGGAAAATTGGAAAACAGGATGGGAAAGATTAGGTTTAGATCAACATCTTATACCTTATCCTAAAATAAACTCAGAATTGGTGAATGACTTGAATATAAAGAAGGAAACTATAAGTAAATTAGGTGAACACAGAATAGTATACATGTCAGATCTATGGGAAAGGAAAGAATTTAAGACCAAGGAAGAGAGAAAAATATTACAAAATGTAAAATTAATAATTTTGATTAAATTAAATTTAAAAGGTCTTGTACAAACAAAACCAATGCAATCAGAATTAGAAGGGAAGCAACAAATTGGGAAAAAATCTTTATAACAAAAACCTCTGACAAAGGTCTAATTGCTCAGATTTATAAGGATCTAAATTAATTGTACAAAAAAGCAAGTCATTCCCCAATTGATAAATGGGCAAGGGACATGAATAGGCAGTTTTCAGATAGAAATCGGCAAGAGAAGAAATCAAAACTATCAATAAGCATGTGAAAAGGTGTTCTAAATCTCTTCTAATTAGAGAAATTCAAATCAAAACAACTCTGAGGTACCACCTCACACTTAGCAAATTGGTTCTAGGAATTGATGCAAAGTGAAAGGAGCAGAACCAGGAGAACATTATACACAGAGACTGATACACTGTGGCACAATTGAATGTAGTGGACTTCTCTACTAGTAGCAATGCAATGATCCAGGACAATCCAGAGGAACTTATGAGAAAGAACACTATCCACATCCAGAGAAAGAACTGTGGGAGCAGAAACACAGAAGAAAAACAACTGCTTGATCACATGGTTCGATGGGGATATGATTGGGGATAAAGACTCTAAATGCTTACCCTAATGCAAATACTAATAATATGGAAATAGGTCTTGATCAATGACACATGTAAAACCCAGTGGAATTGCTCATTGGCTACAGGAGGGGAGAGGGAAGAGGGGAGGGAAAGAACATGAATCATGGAATCATGGAAAAATATTCTAAATTAATTAATTAAATAAAAAATTTTGAAAATAAATTAGCTGGTGAGGGATGGGGCCTTTCTCCTAGCTCTAAATCTGACCCATCCTCAGAACTCCAAGGTCCCTTCTGAGTGTCCCCCAAGCTAGAGATTGTCCCTAAGCCAAGCCTCTATCTGTCCCTCCCATCCCTCTTGTTTTCTTCCCTCCCTCCCTCCCTCCACAGCCCAGCCACCCCAGGCTCATACAGACCCAGGGACCGATGGGGAAGGAGCCACAGGCTGGTGCTGTTTGAAGCCAATAAATTGGGAGGATTCCTACGCTGGGTCCGGTACCTCGGCCTGCTAGGCTTAAACATTCTCTGGGGTGCTGCTCTAAGTTGTAGGCGTCGAAGACGATATCTCCGTCTAGCCAGGCCCAGGCTAGGATAGCGAGAGCCTAGGCCCCGGGGCCGGGGGGCACGGGCAGGGTGTAGGGGGCCCATTTGGACCAACAGGTCCCAGCAACTATCATCTCAGGCCTTGATGTTGCTGGGACCTGAGAGGGGGTGTCTATGACACGGGGCTGCCTGCATAAAGGATGGGCTGGGAAAGGGGACCTGGCCCATCCCCCGAAGGCTCTCTCAAGGTCATCTTGGTTAGGCCCCTGCCTCGGCATTAGATCACGTCCACCTGGTCATCTGGAGATTTCTACTTCCCTACCCCAGGACCACATGAGCTTCACTCACACATCCTTCCATCCACTCGTCCATGAATATTCATTCCCTCACACCCATTCTTAATTCACAACCTCAATCACTTAATCTTATTCATTTATTTCTTTTTCTTTTTTCCTTTATAAGAAACTGAGGCAAACAGGGTTATGTGACTTGCCTGGGGTCACGCAGCTAGTAAATGTCTGAGACCAGATTTGAACTTGGGAAGATAAATCTTCCTGACTCTGCGCCATCTAGCTGCCCCATCAAACTCTTCATTAAACAAAAAAACAAATAAATAAAACCCTCCTAAAACAGAAGCTCCAGGAAAACATAATTCCCATGTTGGCGATGTCCAAAAATACACATCTCATTCTGGGTCTTAAGTTCATTACCTGGACCACAACATAGTTTCAGCAACAATGCATGAATGCACCTGTTTTCCCACGACCCCTCCAACAGTTCTCATTTTCCTCTTTTGTTATCTTTGTCACTCTGATGAATTCATGAGGTAGGGTCTCAGCATTGCTTTAATTCATATTTCTCTATTCATGAGCTATTACATTTTTCATATGGTTCTTGATAGCTTGGATTTCTTCCTTCGAAAATGGCCTGTTCCTATCCTTTAACCATTTATATATTGGAGAAAGAATTGTAAGTCTCATGAATTTGAGCCAATTCCTCATCTATCTTGGTTAGCAGAACTTTTTTCAAAGAAACTTACAGTAAAGGTTTTTCCTCCAGTTGCCCATCTCCTTTCTAATTTTATCTGCATTAGATTTGTTTGTGCAAAAAAAAAAAATCTCAATTTACATATAATTTCTTTATGTGAACATTTTATATAAAGTTGAATATTTAAATTGATAAAAAACTGTTCAATTTTATATAATAATTATTCATTTTGTCTGTTTAATCACTGATTTAGTCACAAATTCTTCCCTCAACCATAGATCTGAAAGGTAAATAGCTTGCACCTCTATATTACCTATGATATCACCTTTTATGTCTAAACCATGTATCCACTTAGAGTTTATCATGGTGTGTGCTGTAAGATGTTGGTCAATATCCAAATTCCGCCAAGCTGCTTTTGAGCTGTTGGGGCAGTTTTTCTCAAAAACCTCTAGTAACTCAGGTCTTTGGGTTTATTGAACACTATTCTACTATATTTGCTTTTATATGGTGTGCATGTAATCTGTTCCACTGATTGATCTCTCTGTTTCTTAACCAGGAACAAATCAGTTTTCATACTTAACTGCTTTATAAGTATAATTTGAAATCTGGTCCTGATAAAAACTCCCTTTCTTTCCATTTCATTTTCATTATTACCCTTGAGAGCTAACCATTTTTCTTCCATACAAATGTATTATTTTTTCTAACTCCTGAAAATAATCCTTTGGTAATTTGATTGGTATAATACTGAATAAATGTTTTAATTTAAGTAGTATTGTCATTTTTTATTATACTGACTCAAACTGAACATTTACTCTATCTTCAATTATTGAGGTCTATCTTTATTTCTGAAAAATTCTTTATAGCTGGAAATATATAGTCCTTAGATATATCTTGACAGCTTTACTCGTAAATATTTTATAGTCTCTATAGTTACTTTGAATAGAATTTTTCTTTCTAACTCTTCCTGCTGGGTTTGTTGGTCATACACAGGAATACTGATGATTTGTGTGGATTTATTTTATATCCTTTAATTTTGCTGAATTTGTTAATTGTTTAAAAACTATTCTGTTTTTTAAACCCTCACCTTCCATCTTAGAATCAATACTATATTGGTTTCAAGGAAAAAGAGTGGTAAGAGCTAGGCAATGGGAGTCAAGTGACTTGCCCAGGGTCACCCAACTAGGAAGGGTCTGAGACCACATTTGAACCCAGGACCTCCCATCTCTGGACCTGGCTCTCAATCCACTGAGCCACCCAGCTGTCCCATAAAAATTATTCTTTAGGAGTTTAAGTAAATCATCATATCATCTGTAAAAAAGTAATAATTTTGCTTTCTCTTTGCCTATGCTTATTCTTTTGGTTTCTCTTTCTTGTTTTATTGCTATAGCTAGTGGTGATAAAAGGCATCTTGGCTTTACCCCTGATCTTAGTTGGAAAGGTTTCTATTTTTTTTCATTATATGTGTAGCATATATACTCTTTCTCTACTCTCTCCGGGCCAGGTCTAATATACTTTCTCTTCCAGGTTCTCAGTACCTGAAAAGTTTAGGACTTTATCTTTCCTCTGCTATGAGCTTGAGCCCCCATTGGCTGTGTTTCCCCCCATCTGTTAGAGAGCCAGTGACTATCTTAATTTCTATTTCACTATCTTACTATCAAATAGCTTTTACAAAGTGTTGTTTACTCAAAGGATAGAGTAAGAGCAAAATACAAATGTTCCCACCCTCTAAAACCATAGGAGTAAACATTCCCCTATAGCACCTCAGATTTTGTTAGAGTAGGTTCAATTTAGCTCAATCCTACATACTTAGCACTACCAAGTTTTGTCCAAAGGCATCATCATGGCTAGATGAGTCTTTCTGTTGAACTGGAGTCCTGAAGTTATTCCTTCTTCCCCAACGCATTTATGCTATGTTGGCTGCCAATTGTATAGTTAGAAATTCTTGAACCCCTAAAAACTACATTATCCAAAGTTCCTTTCTGTATTACCTAGAATCCTTTTCGCTTTTCCTGCATCCTCCCATTTTGTGTGATGGTATTTAAGTGGGCTGTAACTCTGCCCACGCTCTTTTTTTTTGACCTGTGACCAGGCTGACTTCAGGCAGTTCTTTTGCTTTAGTTATTATTAATACAACTATTAAAATATAATACTTTAGTTATTGTGTATTAATTTTCATCTTTATACAACTTTGGCCTCGATTTTGATTTCTGGATTACCATAGCTCATTCTTCTGACCTTTGAAACTTCCAGTGGTGGAAATTCCACTCCTTGCACCTAGAACAGAGAGGAAGAGACAAAAGGTCAAGGAAACCCCATCTTTCATAGGTATATGGTTTCAGAGGAGGAGGGCCCCTACAATCTTTTCCCTTACTGTATCATCTCTTTAATTGGCACCATCATGCAAACCAAAGTCAACTGATGACAATAAGGTGAAGAGCATCAAATAGCAGCAAAGAGAATATTGCTAAAGTGGAGGGCCTTTTGGGATATATACACACCCAGTGAAACAACATTGTCTTTACTTCATGTGTTAGTTGACTAGTGTGAAATTTAAAATTATATCTCTAATAATAAAAATATTATATTTTAAAAGAGGTTTATTAAGGATTATTAGAAAATCAAGGATACAAAATAATAACCACCATTGCGCCCATGGCTGATTAGCCCATTCATCATCCCCTCACTTAGCTTACTTACTACATCATTGCAATGGAAGAGAGAGAGGTAGGCGTTGCTGCCAGTTAAATACTAATTGTGATCTCGCCCAGGAAGAGACTTGGGTGAGATTATAGGGAATTCTGGGAAATATCAAGGACTTCTGGGGATTGAAGTCTAGGGTTCAAAATCTCTATTTTTACACTAGGACCAATTACAGAATGTCTATGCAGGCTCTAATCCCTCCAAGGTACTTATATCCCTTCTGCATTACCATGATTTTCCCAGAAGCAGTGTCCTCCTCATAGAGGGATGCTATTTCTAATGTCCTCCTCATGGAGATATGGCACCTTAAATGATCTGGGTACCTCAACAGACCCTCGTTGTTTAATATTGTTTCATATGTTTAATTTTGGTTTTTGTTGTTCAGTTGTTTCTGTCATGTCTGATTCCTTGTGACTCCACCTGGGATTTTTCTTGGAAGAGATACTACATTAGTTTGCCATTTTCTTCTCCAGGTCATTTTACATATGAGGAAACTGAGACTAATAAAGTGACTTGCCCAGGGTCACACAGCTAGTAAATATCTGGGGTCAGATTTGAACTCGTGAAGATGAGTCTTCCTGATTCCAAGCCCAGTGCTCTCTCCACTTCACCTAGCTTCCCAAATCTTGGTTTTGGATAGATATTACTTAGTATAATAAGTAAGTGTCCATTTATTCCTATGCTTTCTAGCATTGTAATGTTAATTTATAACAGAAGTAAAGTTTGGATTTTGCCAAAAAGCCTTTTCCACATGTATGAATATTATCATGTAGTTCTAACAATTTTACTATTAACATGATTTATTCTATTTGTAGTCTTCCTTATGTTGAACCAACCCTGATATAAATCCAACCTAGACATGGCACATACTCTTGCTAATATATTGTTATATTTTATTTTACTATAGATAGTGATCTATAATTTTCTTTTCTACTTTGTCTCTCCCCAGTTTAGATATCAAAACCATATTTGCATTATAGAACATTTTGGGAAAGTTTCTTCTTCCCTATTATTGAAAATAATTTGTTTAATATTGGAATCTGTTATTCTTTGAACTTTCCATATAATTCACTAGTAAATCTATCTGATCCTGACTTATTCAATTTCTTTTTCCGATATTAGATTATCTAAATAGTCCATTTCTTGTCAGATCTATAAATAAGGAAAGAATTCATGACCAAAGAAGATATAGAGAGGTTCACAGGAGGTAAAAAAGAATCATTTTGATTACAAAGTTGAATAAAGTTTTTGCTCAAACAAAACCAATCCAGCCAAAATTAGAAGATAAATAGGAAACCAAGGGGAAAAAAATATTTGTAGCAAGTTTCTCTGATAGAGATCTCATTTTTCAAACATATAAGGAGTTGGGTCAAGTTGAGAAAAATAAGAGCCATTCCCCACTTGATAAAGGGTCAAAGAATAGGAATAGGAAGTTTTAAAAGGACAAAATCCAGACTATCATTAGCCATATGAAAAAAAATACTCAAAATTACTAATCATTAAGGAAATACAAATTGAAATAATTTAGAGTTAACACCTCACCCCCATCAGATTGCTTAAGGGGACAAAAAAGGAAGATGGCAAATGCCAGAGAGGATGTTGGGAAACAGGTACACTAATGTATTGTTGGTGGAGCTAATGAACTTGTCCGATTACTGTGGAAAACAATTTGGAACTATACCCCAAAAGCTATCAAACTGTGTGCTCATTCCCAGAAATATTGCTACTAGATCTACACTCCAAAAAGATCAAAGAAAGAGGGAAAGGATCCACATGCACAAAAATATTTATAGCAGTTCCTTTTGTGTTGGTAAAGAATTGGAAACTGAGGGGATGCCCACTGATCAAAGAATAGCTGAAAAGTATGGATATGAATGTGATGGGTGAAAGAAATGATGAAGGGAATGGTTTCAGAAAAACTTGGGAAAACTGATGCAAATGGAATGATACAAAATGAGTGAGCAAAACCAGAAGAACAATTTATACAATAACAACACAGTTATGAAGATAATCATCTTCAAAGGACTTCAGAACCGTGATTAACACAATGATTCGCTATAATTCCAAAGAACCGATGATGAAATCTACAATCTACCTCTGATAGAGAACTGATGGACTCAGAGCGCAAATGGAAGCATATTTTTTACATATGCTCTTTTGGATATGGATAATATGGTCATGAGTTTTACATGACTATACATACATATTTGTAAAATATTTTGTTTTTCTTGCCTTCTTAAGAGGTGGGGTATCTATATGGAGAGGGAGGGAGAGAATTTGGGCTTGAAAATAAAATAACTGAGTTATTGGGGGGAATTGTCTATTTCTTCTCTTGTTAACCTGAATATTTTACAGTTTTCTAAGCATGCACTTTAATTATCATTTCTGTTAGAATATGGTTGTGCAAAATAGTTCCTGAAAATTTCCTATATTTCTTCAATTGGCCCAAATTCTTTTTCATTTTTTACATGAATTTGGTTACTTCACTCTTTTTAAAAAATTAGGTTAGCTCAGTTTGTTTTACAAGAAAATGAGGATCTGTAATATGTGTGAGTACCTCAGATTATGTCTCCTGGAGGACACTGGGGAGCAGATGGCATGTCTCCACATGGAAGGTACAGGATGCTACTTACAGGAGAACTGTGATAGCAAGTAAGGTGAATGCCTTACAGAGACTATAGAGCATACCTGGTAATTCTGAATGGCTAGCTACGTGTTTGTGAGGACCCTTTGTCAACTGGCTGCTTAGCCAGAAATTTTCATGACTTTGGAAGGTCTGAAACACCTTTGGCTGATTCTCTTTGGTTCATTCACATTTGGTAGAGATCTACTTCCAGGAAGAAATTCCATATATGATGGAGATTCTCTAGCCCCCTTTCCCAGAACCAGATCTGCTACATAGGGACCCTGCAGGGTTTGTCAGTGTCTTTTCTTTAATGCCCTTCACTAAAGCCCCCACCAGCAGTGTTCACCTCATTTATTAGGAACCAATGACTTGTACCCTCAGTTTCACTTAACCACTTAACATTAGCTAACTTTTCCAAAGGGATACTTACTTCAAAGATAGAGGAAGAACAAATATACCAGCATTTCCCCAATAGCTGTAGGACAGAGACTCCCCAATACTATATCTGTCTCTGGGGGAATAGGCTCAAAACTTAGCCCAATGTGTGCATAGCATTGGCCCCACCAAATTCACATCCAAACTTGGCATTATTGCTGGATGTTTTGGGCTACTGCTAGGCTCTGGTTCTCCAGCTCAGCCCCAAAGGTTGCACCTTGCTCCTTAGGATAGCAGTGTTGGGTTGGTTGCAACACCCAGTCTGAGTTCTGACTTCTGGATTCCCAAGGTTGTGGATATTCCACTCCCCCTAACTAGAACAGAAAAGGATAAATGAAAGGGTCCATTTCTCTCTTCAGAAAAGGAGATCTCCATAGCTGTTCCCCTTATAGCATTGTCTAACTCTTCATACCACCAGAGTTCAACTAAAGAGGATGAAAGCAAAAATATGGACGATGCTGACTCAGACTTTTTGAAGATGCTTTCAGTTCTAGCTGTGCAGGGAGTTAAAAAAGGCTCCTCCCAGCTCTGTGGCTGGTCAACTGGAAACAGTTACAGAGTGTCCACACATGCTCCACGGTCTCTCCAAGACATTGCCTTTACATGTCATAATTCCCCCAGAAGCAGTTCTGGAGTATTCTGCACATGGTGATACGCCATCTGCTCCCTAGAGTCTTCCACATGGGCACACACTAGCGGAGGCTCGGAGAGCAAGTACCAGAACTCCATTACAATTCATTTTTTTCTTTAAAAAAACAACTCCTAGATTTATCCATCAGTTCAATAGGGTTGGGTTTTTTCCTTTTAATTTTATTGACTTCTTGTTTAATTTTCCTAATTTTTATTTTACCTACCTGAAAGGTTGATTTTGTTTTAGCTGTGTGCTCAAGTCATTGATTTATTCTTTCTCTGTGATTGATGAAAAATTAGAGATAAATTACATTTATTTCTTTAAAATGTATGTATTTACATGTAAAACCCAGTGGAATTGCACATCCGCTATGGGGGGAGGGAAGAAGGTGAGGGAAAGAACACGAATCATGTACCAATGGGAAAATATTCTAAATTAATTACTTAAATAAAAATTTTCAATTAAAAAATAAAATAAAATGATTGAAACAGATCTTCAAACTAAAAAATAAAATAAAATAAAATGTATGTATGTATTTAAAGGTAAATTTCTCCCTAAGCTTTAGCTACATTTCACAAGTTTAAATATGTTGTCTCATTATTGTGATTTTTTTATGGTATTATATAATATTTCTATTTGTCCTTTAACCCAACAGTTATTTAGAATTATGTAATTTATTTTCTAATTACTTAAAAAAAACTTCTTTATCATCTTTTTCTTTTTTGGATTACATGTAGACATAATCTTTAATAATCATTTCCAATTACTTTTAAATTCTCTCCTCAATGGCATATGTTTTATTTGATTATGATCAGTGATATATTGACTATTTCTGCTTTTCTACAGTTTTAGTTATGTCTTTATGCCCCAAAACATGGTCAATTTTTGCTAAAGTAGAATATTCAGTTATCTATTCTCATTCACTAATTGCCAGAGAACTATCATCTCTAATTTTTCTAAAGTTCTTTTTCGGTCATTGATAGTTTTCTTGTTTATCTTTTGCTTAAATTTATCTAGGTTTTAAAAGAGCATATTTAGGTCCCCTCACTGTTCCAGTTTTACTACATATTGCTACAAGCAATGCATGCACTCCAAAGTATCATTTTTCTTAGAATATGATTTGATTAACTTTTAAGTATTTAGATGCTATGCCATTCTGGGTAAAAATTAAACATCAATAAACATTATTATCTATGATGCCTTTAAGCATAATGTCAGTTCCTTGCTTACTTCTTTATCATATCTATATTTATAGTACCATAAACCTTGATACTCCACCTTATCACCACTCTCCATCTCTCTGATTTGGACAGTGGAGCCATCAACTCCAATTCCTTCATTTAAGGAGAACCCAGCTCAGATTTCTCTTCATATCTACTTTGGAATTTCTCTGACTTTCCCCCCAGGTCCTTTTCTGTCTTTTCAGCTTCTTTTTTGTGTAGTCTTCCTCCACTTATATAATATAAGCTCCTTGTGGGCAAGAACTGCCTTTTCCCCTCCTTCCATATTTGTATCCCTAGTGCTCGGCAAAAAATGGTGGTTAATAAATATTTATTGACTGACTGATTGACTTTCATCTTATCTGAAATTATGATTACTCCTGCTTATCTGAGTCTAGCTAAAGCATAATAAATTTTGCTCTAGTTTTTTCATTTTTAGTCTATGTGAATCTTTGTTTTTCAAGTATATTTCTTGTAAGCAATATATTGTTAGTTTCTGTTTTCTTTTTTTTTCTTCTTTAAACCCTTACCTTCCATTTTGGAGTCAATTCTGTGTATTGGCTCCAAGGCAGAAGAGTGGTAAGGGCTGAGCAATGGGGGTCAAGTGACTTGCCCAGGGTCACACAGCTGGGAAGTGTCTGAGGCCAGATTTGACCTTGGACCTCCCTAGTTTGTTTTCTAATCCATTCTGCTATCCTCTTTTGTTTTATGGGTGAATTCATCCCATTCCCATTTACAGTTTATTATTGTTAAATGTGTATTTGCCTCTAATCTGTCCTCTTCAACTTTTCCTCTTCTCCCATCTTCTTTTCAAATAAGGCATAAAAAAGTTCATTCATTTACTTTCCCATTTACTCATTCGTTAATTCATTCCTTTATTCCCTTGCTTGTTTATTCATTTATTCAGTAAAAAAGCATTTTTTAAGCACTTCCTTTGTGCCAGGCTAGGGATACCAAATACAAGCAAAAAGAAAGTCAGTTCCTTCCCTTCAGGAGCTTCTATTTTAATGGAGAGGGGGGAGATTATAGAAAAGAGAAAGCTGAAAGATTTATTCATCCACTCATTCTTTCTTTCATTCACTCCCTCATCCACTTATTCATTCTGTCACAAGCATCTATTTTGTGCTAGATGCAGTTCATCCATTGATTTCTTGGATACACCAAAATTTTGTTTACTTCCCCCAACCTGGAAGCTCCCCATCCCCAAAGGCATGGGATAAGAAGGTAGGAATTGAATAAGAAGACAGTAGGAAGGACTCAGGATCAGCCTGGCTTCTGGACCAGGCAAGCTATAGGATTTTAGATCTAGAACCAGAAGACATTTAGTTCAACAATCTCCTCATATAAAGAAATGAAGGCCACACAAAAATACCAGAAGTGTGATTTGAACCTAAATCCTATGACTCAGATTTCCACTGTACCACATCAGTAGCTCCCAAACTTGTCTAACATTTATCCAGAACTTGTACTCCAGTCTTCTGACTTCCTTCCTGTGTGCTTCCTGCCATGTCTCCGAAGGACATTAATCTCGACTTTCTCCTCAATTCCTCATTCCCCCTCATCTCCCATATTCCCTTAGTTGCCATGTTGAGAGGCAGTATAGATACAAGGCTGGGCTTGGAGTCAGGAAGACATGAGTTTTAATCCTACCTCAGACCCTTACTGTCTGCTGGAAGCCTTGGTTTCCTAAAATGAAGGGATTGAACTTGACCTCTAAAATCCCTTCTGGCTCTAAATCTCGAATTCTCTGATGGAATTATTTTGAGCTCCACAGCATCTCTAGAATTCCATCACTTCTCACCTGGACCTGCACATAACCTCTCCTGACTGTTCTCTTAGCTCTGAGTCTATCCCACTCCATTCTGTCCTCCACTTCTCTGCCAAAGCAGTCTCACCGTGCTGTCTCCTCAAGAATCTCCCTTGGATCCCTATGACTCTGTGATAAAATCCACACTCTTCTGGTTGGCATTAAGACTTGCTCCAAGCCTGCCTTTCAGGCTGGTTCCCCATGACCCCTCCTTCACCCAACCTAAGCTCCAGCCTATAGCCCGACAATTGTAATTCTTCTCACACCATCTCTCCCCTCCCTTCCTTTGCCCAGGCTGTTCTCCCAGCCAGGAATGCCCTCCCTCTTCACTTCCACCTTGGATAAAGCAGCTGCTTTCAAGGATCAGATCCAAAGCTATTTCCCCTCAATGGTCAGCGACTCTCTGGTGTCGGGGCAGAGCCCTTTCTCTATCTGTGAATATGCTCACTTCCCTCATTAAGCGCCAGAAGGGCTAGGACTGGGTGGTCTTGGTCTCTAGATTCGCCCGCGGGACAGCCTGGTGGGGGGATGGATTGTACCCGAAAGGAGGTTTCCCAAAAAAGGCTGCACAGCCTGGCTAGAGCTACGATGGGGAGGGTCTGCAATGCCACCTTCTGGAAATGGACGGGCTCCTCTGCGCACGAGCGAGCCGCTATTCGTTTCGGAGGAAGGCGAGGTCCGGGACCGTGTAGGAAAGTGACTTCCCCTGTGCAGGGAAGAGCAGTAGACGGGGAGTCGAAAGGCCCTCGACTTTTGTCCGGCTCTTTGTTTGCCGCTGATCTGCAGGGTGACCAGCTCACCGCTCCTCTCTGGGACGCCTGGGGAACCTGAGGGGGTTTGCCTCGCTGTTCCCTAGATCTTTGCTCCGCAGTCCTCAGGAGAGTCTGGGGTTTGGAGGAGCGGGGCAGCGGGCTGGAGCAGGGAGGGAAAGGAGGGCGGGAGCAACATCAAGGCCCCAGGGCCAACTCCTGCGGCCCAGAAGGGAAACCAGGCCCGCAGGTGGGGGGAGACGCTTTGACCCACCCGCGGCCTCCAAACTGTCTATCTGCAGGCTCTGGGCGCCTCCTGCCGGTCTGATTAGACTGAGGTGGGGTGGGGCGGGGGTGGAAGGTGGGGGAGGAGAGGAAAGGGTGGATTGAGGGCGGAGCTGGCAGAGGAGGAGCCACTCCCACCCTCACCTCACCCCCTTCACCCAGACCAGGCTGACTGGCCAGGGGAGGGAAGGCGGGCATTTGTGTATCCTGGCTTGGGAAGATCTGCTGTGATGGCCTCTACCTGTGTCGGGGCCAAGGAGCTCCTGTGTGTCCTTGCATGTCATTTGGTGTGTACACGCAGGGCTACTGGCCACCTACCTGTCTCTGCATCCCCGCCTTGGCCTTGGAGGGGCAGGAAGGGATGGGGGCGGGGCAGGTAGCCTTTCAGGTACTGCAGAAAACTGGAGATACAAAGAAAAACCAGAGACAGTCCAAGCCCTGAGGGCTAGGTTCAGAGGACAGGTGGGCAGAATCAATTGGAGGCAATGATCAGAGAGGAAGGGGGGGTGGGGGGGAAGAAAGGAAGAAGGGAGGGAGAGAAGAAAGGAGGAAGAGAGTAAGAAAGTAAAGAAGGGAGGGAAGGAAGGAAGAAAGGAAAAGAGGGAAGGAAGGAAAAAAGGAAAAGAGGGAAGGAAGGAAAAAGGAAAGGAGGGAAGGAAGAAGGAAAGGAGGGAGGGAGGAAAGGAAGGAAGAAGGAAAAGAACAAGAGAAAGGAGGGAGAGAGGGAAGGAGGAAGGGAGGGAGGGAAGGAGGAAGAAGGAAGAGAAGGGAGGGGGAAAGGGAGGAAGGAAGGATTTAAAGGTCTACTGAACTCTAGGAGTTTACAGATAATATCTGATTTAATCCTGGGAACAGCCCTGGGAAATAGATGCTATTATCCCTATTGCACAATTGAGGAAACCGAGGTAGACAGAAGTGAAGTGATTTGCCCAGGGTTGCATGATTAGAAATGCCTGGGGAGTGGGAAAGGGCTTCCTGTAGAAGATGAGACTTCAACTGAGACTTGAAGAAAGCGAGGAAAGCCAAGAGGTGGAGATGAGAGCTGAGGGCCCTTCAGACACCAGAATAGACAGGATGATGCTCTAGAATTAGTCTGGAGATGGTCTGGAGATTGGGGAAGAGGGGCGGCAGGAGGGTGGGAGGCTGGGCTGTAGGAAGGCTGGAGGGGTGGGGCGGGGCAGGTGAAGAAGAGCTCGGAACAAAGGACTTTATATTTGCTCTGAGAGGTCACGGGGCCACTGGGGTTTTAGGGGCGGATGCCCCAGAAGGAGAAAATGGAGGCAGAAAGCCCTACCCACAGGTCATTGCAATAGCACAGGGGTCAGGTGACTGAAAGGTGGAAGGGGTTTAGGAATTCGGTTCCGAAGAGAGACTCGCGCGTGGTGGGGGGCGGGGGTATCTGAGAGGGCTGCCCAAGCCATGAGTATCTGGAGGTGTCGGGGGCGCCGGTCTGTGTGTTTAGAGGTGGCTTGTCAATGAGTGTGTCCACGGGGACGAGGGACCAGTGTCCATGTAGGTATGTCCCCGGGAACCCTGGAAGTCTTTCTTGAAGCCTCTGGGTGGGGGTTCAGTGGGGGTCAGCAGGCCCTGGTACTCACCCCTGCCTAGATCTCACTGTGTGACCTCAAGCACTTCTTCCCACTTTCCCGCTCCCAATAGCGGAAATTCTCTCCAGCTAGGCCACCTTTCTGCCTACCAGTCCGGGACTCCCAGGACTCAGAGCTGGGCGGGACTGGGGCAGTCATGCATTCCGACTTTTTCCCATCTAGAGAAACGGAGGAAACCGGAAGAGGAGAAGCAGCACCCAGCTTCTGTGAACCTCGAGCGTGCCCACGCCCTCCCTCAGTCTCCCCCTCTACTCAATGGGTCGGTTGCTGAATAGGGCCAACTGTCCGGACCAGCCCTAAGAGCACGCCCTTCCGCCCTTAGCCCCGCGCCCCGCGGTCTGTCCTGCAGGGGGCAGCAGGGGCCTGGGCCCAAGGTTGGCCGGGGGGCGGGCCAGGGTGGGTCTGGGCGGGGCGCATTAAAAGGCGGCTCTGGGCGCGGGGTTGCTCAGGTGAACCGCCGCGGCCCAGAGATCGGTTCCTCTGCACCTCTGCGCCCTGCCCCTGGAGGCGTTGGTCCGACCCCCAGCCCCGGTGCCCTTGCCTGTTCCTGCTCTAGCTGCAGCCCCCCGGGGGCCCTGACCAGGTGCGGGAGGGCAGAGGAGGGGGCAGCTACTGGATCTGGGGCGGGGGGAGGGGGCTGATCTGGGAAGGAAGGGTCGCCCCCCTGACTGTGTCCCTGGCTTTGCCCCCAGGAGCCAAGATGAGCTGTTTTAGCTTCCTGAAGGTCATCATGATCATCTTCAACTTTCTCATCTTCGTAAGTCCTGAGGGCTGTGGGAAGGGGAGGGTCCTTCAGTGACTAGAGCCTGGGGGATAAGGGCCTCGTTTCACGCCCTCCCCCCGGGGTTGTGGCCCTCCTCTGGCCTCTGGGGCCGGAGATATGGGGAGGAGGAGGAGGAATGATGGGCTGAAGGGAGAAACCCAAGCTGGGCTACCTGGCCAGCTCTCCGCCTAGGGGGAAGAGCCCTGGAATCTCAGGGATCCTGTTCTTAGAGCTGGAGGGTCTGGGGGGACCTCTGATCAGCTAGAGGAAGGAAGGGAGCTTCGGACTTGGGACTGGAGTTGGGAAAGGGACCTGGGGGCAAATTCTTGCTCTAAAGTATTCTAACGGGAGCGAATCCTTCAGTTAGCTCCTCAGTAAAATGGGGCTTATTGCACTTGCACAGTCCAGCCCCTCCCCCATCTCTAAAGCAAAGGGATCGATGAGTCACCTTTAATGGGGAAACCGAGGCTCAGCGGGCACAGGAATTTGGCCCACGTGAGGGGAGACACTTTCCTAGAGAGTCAGATGAAGGCTTGTGCAGCCCCTCGGGCTCTCCGGGAAAGAGGCCAGATTCCTCCGCGGTTTCCCCGGGACCTTCCCCCCAGAGCCTTGTCTCCTCCGCCCCCCCCCCCCCTTTGTAGCCCAGGTGGATAAAGCTTAGCCCTGCCCTCCCTATGGAGCCGGGGCAGAAAAGGGGAAGGACACATCCTGGAGGGAGCGAGGGAGTTGGGGAAGGTTTAGCACCCTGAGGGACCGGAAGACCTTCAGGAGTTGGGGATTGGGTGGGGGGAACAGTGGAGTTAGGCTAAAGAGAAGAAAGGCAAGCTGGGAGTAGATTGTTGAGGACCTTGAGTGCCCCAGCCATTAGAGCGGTGGTCCATTAGCCCCTAATCGCCCCCCCCACACACACACACACACACTCGCAGCCTCTGAGCCAGAGTAGGAAGGATGGAGTGTAGGGAATGGTGCAGGCAAGAGGAGATGCCGGGGAGAAAAGCTGATCCGGAGAGCCTAGAAGTGTTGAGGAGAGAGAAGGGGAAGAAGCCTCTGAGGCAGTGATTGCTATGGCAGGAAGGGGCTGCATTTCTGGGACATCTGCTCTTCCGGCCCCTTGGAGGACCTTGGCATCTAATTGGGTGTGGGGGGGCAAGAGAGAGGGAGGAATCAGGGCATCCTGGAGGCTAGGGAAGGAGAGCAGCCCTGGCCTCTGAGACAGAGTAGAAATGATGAAGGAGCTGCTTTCTTTTTGTGCCCTTCGGTCTGAGGTATGGGCACAAGAACTAAGTGGAAACTTAAAATTAAATTCCTTACCTTCTGCCTTAGACTCAGTATTGGTTCCGAAGCAGAAGAGCAGTAAGGGTTGGACAATAGGAATTTAAGTGACTTGCCCAGGGTCATACAACTAAAAAGTGTTTGAAATCAGATTTGAACCCAGGATAGTTGATCTCTAATCCTGGCTTTCAATCCACTGAGCCCCCTCGATGCTCCCTGGTATCATAGACCTTCAGCTAGAAGGGATCAAAAAGACCATTAAGTCCATCCCCCTCATTTTATAGTTAAGGGAAACTGAGGCCTAGAGGTTTAAATGATTTGCTCATCGTCACAGAGAGATCTGAACTCAGATCTTCTCCCTCAGTAGTCAGGTTTCCTTCCTCTGCCTCAGCTCACAAAGAAAGATAACATAGAGGGAGAAGAAAAAGGGGTCTAGGAGGGAGTCTTGGGAGGACATGCCCAATCAGAGAGTGGGCGAGAAGAGTCAGCCAAGGAGACTGAGAAGGAATAGTCAGACAGTTTGGAGGAGAACCAGGAGAGAGAAAAAAGCATCCTAAAGGAGAGGATAGTCCAACCACATCCAGAAATGGAGAGGTCGAGCAGAACGAGAAATACAAGAAGGTCCTGGTGTGTATGTGAAGGGGGAGAGGTGCTGGGAGCTTGGGGGGATGTTAGGGTGAAGGGGAGACCAGAGAGGCAATGCTGTGCTGTGTCCCTCCCAAAAGAGGAGCCAGCTGGAGAGGCTGTGCAGCCCCGGGAGAGGATGAGGATGGAGGAAAGGCCATTCCTAAGCTTGGAGGGAGAAGGCTCAGCCCGAGAGGGCGGCAGGGAGTAGAAACCAGCCTACAGGAGTTGGGGGGTGGCATGAGGTAAAGAGGAATGGAGGAGGGCGGGGGCAGCCTTCTCAAGCTCTGGGAGGGGGAAGGAGTCCGTCCATCTGCCCTCCCCCACTGCCTGAGGTCTCTTGGACCCCAAGACTCCCCAGTCGGCCAGGGCTGGTGCTGATGTGTGAGGGCTCTGCGGAGTGGGGACTTCGGGGATCCGGCCAGCTTTCTGCTCCTGTGAGGCAGGCAGGCAGGGGCTGCTGTCCCCATTTTATAGATGAGGAAGCCGAGGGACCCTGGTAGACAGTAACCGAGGCTGGATTCAAGCCTGGGTCTTCTCTTTCCCACTTTAGCGCGTTCACCTGGCCACACTCGTGACCGTGACCTTGTCGGGCAGTCTTAGGGAGAGGAGCTCAGGCAGCAGGGGAGGGGAGCCAGAGCCGGGTAATGAGGCAGCTGTGCTCCCCTGGCAGGCAAGGCAAGGGGCTTCGGAGGTGGGTGGCTGCCCCTTCTCTGGGCCCTCGGGGGAGGCCAGGAGTGGAGCAGGGCCCCTCTGGGTCTCTGGCCCAGCCAGGGTTAAAAGCAGATCCGGTTTGCCCTCGGAGCCAGAGGGGAAGAACAGGATTCCGGGCTCCCTTGAAACCTGACCTCCGCGCCTCTCGGTTCTTTTCTTTCTCAGACAAATATATCGTAATCTAGCTCAGGGCCCACCCAGCTAGTGCCCGGGCAAACTTCCTCTTGTCACCAGCTCCGAGCCTGGGCGGCCCCGAGTGTCCGCCAGAGCCGGGCCTCCATTTCCCCGGCTGTGTCCGAAAGGTGCTGATCTGGGCCTGGGCATGCCAGGAAAAGGGGAAAGCAGGTGTCGGTCCTGGGAGCTGGCCCCGAGCCCAGCCCCCTCCCTCACTGGACAGAAGTGGAAACTGAGGCCCGGAGAGGAGAGAGAGTGAGCCAAGGCTTCTCCAGACTTGACCCGGGGCTCTTCCCGCTTCTCGAGCCACTTCACCTCGGTTTCCTCACCTGTAAAAGGGAGAGACTAGCTCCTGCCTTCTGTTCTTGGCTGTTTGGAGCCGAGCGCACCTTGGAATTCCAGCAAGGGCATTTGGGTTCTGGAGGGCAGAGATGGGTCTTCTGACCCAGGCCCTGCCTCTGTTTCTCTGGTGTGTGACCCCCTGCAGCCCTCCCAGCGTGGAGAGCTCCGTAGTCTCTGACACTTTCCTTTGGACTGGCTCGAATTTGGGTCTTAGCTTGGGAGGCAGCCCCGGATGGCGCGTGCAGAGAGGAGATGGCTGAGGGCGCTGGTCAGATCCAGGCCACACAGGAGGGGGGGTCGCCCAACAGAGCCGGAAATATCCGCCCAGAGAATAGAAGCCATATTTGGGGGGACATGATGGGGGGTTCCAAGTATCAGAAAAACTGTGCCGTGGGGGAAAGCCGCAGAGGCTCAGAGGATGGCTGTTAAGAAGAACTTCTTAACCCAAGAACTCCCAGACTGGAACGGGCTGCCCAAGGTGGTGAGCTCCCTGTCACGGGGAGGTTTGTTAACGTTAGGGGAGATCAGAATGTTCGGGCAGCCCCGAGGAGCAGAGGGGGGCAGGGGCAGAAGCAGCAGACGAAAGCCCTCCGGTGAGGGATGCTCTAGAGACCCTTCCCGCACAGACCGGCCCCGGCGGCCAGGTGATGCCCACAGCTCGGAGATGCAGTGATTCTGTGGGGTCAAAGCGGGTCGGGAAGAGTCCTAAGCAAGTCGCTTCATCGCTGCCTGCCTCAGTTTCCTCACCTGTAAAACAGGGATAATTATACCGCCTGCCTGCCCCTGGGGTGGTCGGGAGCATGGAATGAGCCGTTTGCAGGGTGCTGCGCTCAGCGCCTGGCCCGTAGTCGGCTTCCGTCTGTGCGTCTCCCCCGAGCGGCGGAGGCTCGGCCGGACGCGGAGCGGCCTGACTGGTCCGGAGCCTGGAGGATGCTGGAGAGGCCTCCAGCCTTCACTGGGCCCCTTTCTGCCCCCAGCTCTGCGGCGCCGCCCTGCTGGGAGTGGGAATCTGGGTGTCTGTGGACGGCCCCTCCTTCCTGAAGATCTTCGGCCCCGTGTCGGCCAGCGCCATGCAGTTTGTCAACGTGGGATACTTCCTGATCGCGGCGGGCTGTGCCCTGCTGGTGCTCGGCTTCCTGGGATGCTACGGGGCCCAGAAGGAGAGTAAATGCCTGCTGTTGACGGTAGGGACCCCCAGGCCCGGGGGAGGGCAGGGCCGGGAGGCTGCTGGCCTGCAGAGAGCCCGGGTGGGATTCAGCCGGACCCTCCCCTCCCCCTCTGCTTCCCCAGTTCTTCTCCATCCTCCTGATAATATTCATCGCCGAGATAGCTGCCGCGGTGGTGGCCCTGGTCTACACCACCATGGTGAGTCCGGTGGGAGGGCGGGTGGCTCCGAAAGGAGCAGAAAGGGGCCCTATGGGGCCTCCGGGCCCACCTTCTCACTCCGTAGAAGAGGAGGCTGAGCCCAAAGCGGGGCTGGGATTCCAGCTAAGGGGGGGGGGGGGGGGGGGGGGGGACCTTCAAGGCTAGCAGGGTGTGCGGGGGAGGGGGACCCGAGAGGCGGGGCATGACCCCGGCTGGCCCTCTGTGAGGGCCAGATTGGGGGGGCGGGGGGGGCTGTGGAGGGGTGGACGTGTCCGTGGGCCTGGGCCTCGGGGAGCGGGCGGGGCGAGGGGCGGGAGTGGGGAGCCAAGAGCCTCTCTCTCCAGGCCGAGAACCTGCTCGGGACGCTGGTTGTGCCTGTGATCAAGAAGGACTACGGCAAACAATCAGACATCACCCAGATATGGAACAGCACCATGGACGGGGTAAGTAAGGGCCCTGCTCTCATTGGGGCACACAGGCCCCGTCCTTGGGAAGGTGTGCCCGGGCACTACGGACCTCTGGGGGTCCCTCCATCTGCAGGGGGCACAGCCCTGTCGACATGGGGGTGCATGGGGGGGGGCCCTTGGTCTGAGGGGTGAGGGTGGGCTCCCTCCCCCAAGCCCTGAGTGGCCCTTCTCTTTCCCAGCTCAATTGCTGCGGCTTCAACAACTACACGGACTTTGAGGGCTCCCCGTTCTACCAGACGGACCATCTCTTCCCCACCCCCTGCTGTGGCAATTACACAACCCCTTGCACGGCAGAGCAGGCCTCCAAAGCCTCTGTCCGGGTAGGGGAGAGGGCGGGCAGCCTGTGGCCTCCGGCTTCACCTGGGGGGTGCCGGGGGGGGGGGGGGCAGGGCCAGCCCAGGGGGGTCTGGCTCTGGTGGGGGGAGGCGGCGCTCGAGGGAGGCCCGCGGGTGCTGGGGGGGGGGGGCAGGGCCAGCCCAGGGGGGTCTGGCTCTGGTGGGGGGAGGCGGTGCTCGAGGGAGGCCCGTGGGTGCCGGGAGGCCTGGAGTGCCAGGGAGGGGGTCTGGCTCTGGTGGGGGGAGGCGGCGCTCGAGGGAGGCCCGCAGGTGCTGGGGGGGGGGCAGGGCCAGCCCAGGGGGGTCTGGCTCTGGTGGGGGGAGGCGGCGCTCGAGGGAGGCCCGCGGGTGCCGGGGGGCCTGGAGCCCCCCCCCCCCCCCATCCTGCCCCTTCTCATCCCCGCAGGGCTGCTTTGATCAGCTCTTGAAGGACATTCGCACCAACGCGGAGGTCGTGGGTGGCGTGGCGGCCGGCTTCGGGGCCTTCGAGGTGAGGCTCGCCGTGGGCTGGGCTAGGCTGGCCCTGGGGGGTCGCTTGGGGGGGCCCAGAGCAGGGGGTGGGGGGCTGTCCCCAGCCACCTTGCCTCTCTCCCTGCAGCTGGCCGCCATGGTGGTGGCCATGTACCTCTACTGCAAGCTGGACAAGGCCTGAGCGGACAGCGTGGGAGGGGCAGGTGGACCCGCCGGTGATTGGCGGGTGATGGGATGGACACGCGGATCCAAGCTTTGAACGGGGCTGAGCCGGCCCTGGGCCCCGGCCATCTCCCCCTCCCCCTCTATCCTTCCGTTTGGGGAGGGGCCCGGGGCCGCCATGAAGGCTCTGGGGAGTCGCCGCCCTCTAGGCCTGGGGTGTGGGGAGGGGCTGCCGGAGGAGATCCGCAAACTTGGGGCTTTGGATTGTACAAAAATAAAGACTTTTTTCCATTTGCCCGCCTGGTCTGGTCTCCGGAGGGGGATGCCCGGAACGCCCCCCGGAGGGTGCGGGGCAGCCTCACCCCTCCCAGCCCCACAGCCCAGCTTTCTCTCCTTGTCTCAACCACAAACACTTTTATTGTGGCTCGGCGGGCCCGGCCTGGGGGAAGGGAACCAGGATTTGGACACGATCCAGGCTGGGATCCTGGCGCCGCCGGGCCTCTCTTCCGGGGTCTTCCAGAAGGGAGGTGTCCTGTTCCACCCCTCCGTGTAGCACGTGGGGAAACTGAGGCACCGACGAGCACGCCCCAGTCCTAGAAGGGAACAGATGCCGAGCTCCGTGCCAGGCACCCTGGGAGAGGCGCTCTCATTGCTCCCGTTTTACAGACAGGCCGGCGCGGTTCAGTGACTTGCCCGGGGTCACAGCCCGGCTTCGGGCTGGCTAGCCTGGGTGGAGGCCGGGACGAGGGCTCCGGGAGGTTTCACAATAAGGGCCGGGCTGGGCCCTGGAGGCGGCCAGTGTCCATAGCACGAGGGAGGTGCTGCTGGCCCCCGCCCAGCCGCCCCTTTTCTCAGCTCGGGCTCCCAGGGGGACTTTGGCCTCGGCTGCCCGGCCTCCCCAGGGCCTGGGCATTGAGCCGGAACGCCATAAAAATACCAGGCTGCCCGGGCCGGCTTGGCCCTCGCCCCGCCTGGCATGGCTGGCGTTTCCTGGGCAACCGGGAAGTGGGTCCCTCCACTGGGTGCACCCCGGAGACCCATCGCCAGGCCCCGGAGAGCCGCCGCTTCCTTGTCGGAGCCGGCTGGGCTTGGCAGAGAACCTCCAAGAGGAACTGACCCAGGCAGAAGAGGCTCGGGGTGCGGGAAGGGCGCGGGCGGCCACCGTTACCCGGCAACGGCCCAGCTGGCTTGACCGGTTCTCCCATCTGGGCTGTCAGTTTGGGTCTCTCCGGCTGGCTCTGGCTCAGGCCAGCCGCTCTTTCACCCTCTGCCCATGCCAGGAAAGGCCCGTCCTGGGGTCTGCCCAGAAGGGGGTTCACCGGCCCCCCTCCCCCTCCCCTGCCCAGCAGCCCTTGTGCCAGGAGCTGATTTGCCTGGGCTTCGGCAGCCCCAGAAGGACCCGCCCCCCCAGCACCCACAGGTGCCAGGAGCTGCAGGACGTGCAGTGGGTGGAGTGTTTGCCAAGGGCTTGATTTGATGGAGAGCCGAGAGGCGGTGGGGGGGGAGGTAAAACGGGCAGCCGAAGGGGGAGCTCGGAGAGTCCCAGGCAGGGAGGCAGGAACCGCCCTGGCGTCCGGCGCCTGGTCTGGAGGGTTTGCCATTGGCGGGCTGGCTGACCTCTAAGACCTCCTTCCTCTCCCCTGGGCTGCCCCCCCCCCCCCCCCCCGGCTTCAGGCACTGGAGTTAGGGGGGAGGACGGCTGGGCTGGCTGGGTGACCCTGGGCAAGTCCCTTCACCCCCACTGCCTAGCTGTCCCGCTCTCCTGCCTTAGATCCTATCCAGGGAAGGAGTAAAACAACGGTGGAGTGGGGGATGGGGGTGCCAAGCTGGTCCAGAGAGAGAACCGGCAGCCCAAGTGGCCAGATGGAGTCTGTCCCTGCTCTAGCGACTACTGACTCCTCAGTGGAGCCGGAAGAGACCCCAGAGATCCTTGTGTGCACTCTTACAGGTGGGGAAACTGAGGCCCAGAGCTAGAAAGGGACTTGCCCAAAGCCACCTCCCTAAAGACCAGAGCCCAGATACTCTGCCGCCCCAGTTGGGGGGCTTTACACGGAGCCCCCTCCTTTCCTAAATGAGGAGGGGCAGTCAGGGTGGTGTCCCAGGTCCCCCCAGGTCCCCCGGCACCCCCCAGTCGTACCTATTGGACAGCGTCCATGGCTAATGGTCCTCCATGGCTCTCGGGCCATGACAGCCTTTGCTCTCTCCCCACCCCAGGCTCATGGCCAGTCACACTGTCACTGACCGCTCGCCTTTGGGGGGGAGGGGTAACACTCATGAACCCCGGCTTGGAGGCCTGCAACAGGGAAAAGCCACGGAGAACCTCGTGTGAGGGAGACTGAGGCAGAAACTCTGCCAGGATGTGGCCAGAAGGGGAGATTCTCGGGGAACTGCGGCTGACCTTGGAGCGCTCCCCCGCTAGGGGCACCCCCAAAGTAAGTGTGAGGGCCCGCCGTGTTGGGTGGCTGTCCCAGCCCTTCCCATCCACCAGCCTCCTCCCCCAGGACATGGAGGAGCTCCCCAAGCCTCTGCCTGTCCCGCAGCTGGTGGACATCACATTTCTGTGTGGGTGCCGGCGGGCCCAGCCCCCCATCCTCTGACCTCTGGCCCCTGCCCACCCGCGCCCTACATGGCCTGGGGAAGATGAGGCGGCGGCTGGGCGGGGTCCGAGGGTGAGCTCACAGCTCTGTTCACCCTTGACCGCGGCATCTTGGGGAGGTCACCTTCCCGTCCTGAGAATTCAACAAGGAAGGATCCAGAGCCGCACCACAAATCATAAAAACTCTATTAGACACGTTTATGGGTGTCAGGCAGGAGATCTGGGCAAACAAGCCATAAACGGCCCTTCCTTGGGGCCTGCCGTGACCTCCGAGGATGGTCTGCGCTGCCCGCCTCCCCCATCTCTGCCCTCTGCCTCACTCTGGCTCCTGTGCCCGCACCCAGCGTGCCCCGAAGGCTTTTTCCTCAGCCCTGGGCTCCGGGTCCTCCCTGTGGCTGAGCCTCCCTCACTTCCTGCCTCCACCGTCCCAGTGACCCTTCCCCAAAGCTCTGGCCCCCCGGGGGCAGGATCGGGCCTTGGCTTCCCTGGCTCTTCCCCTCCCCGGGCCTGATCTCTGCCCGCTGCCAAGCGCCGACCGGCCACCTGGCCCTTCTCCCCTCTCTGCTCTTCCTCCGTGTGCTGCTCAGCCGCCCACATCCTCGCCCTCGGCCCAGCCTCCCCCCCCCAGCCCCCAGACTCCTCTGCTTGAAGACCTCCAAAGCGGGAGGACCCACAGCACCCTCGGGCAGCCCACCCCGCTCGGGGACAGCTCTTGGCTCCTGACTGCAGGCCTTGCCGCGCCACACCCGTGACCCCATGTGCCTTAGTTATGCCCTCCGAGGAATGGGCACGCGGAGGGTGGGGACCGAGGAGCAGAGAGTGGGGCTGGGAAGAGGCGTGGTAGGGTACGGCCTCAGTCACTGAGTCACGCGTCCCAGCCCTTTACCGGGGGCTCCCTGGATTCAGCCCTGGCCCAGCGTGACTCAGTGACCTTCCTTATCCGTCCCCAGGCTGGCCCTCCCTGGCCGGCCGCTCCTTCCACTTCCTGCACTTGGGGCTCTCCTGTTTCCTGAAGATGCTGGCTGAGTCACCTGAGCGGCAGCCTCGGGCCTTTGTGCCCCCGGGAGGCCGGGCCGAAGGGGACCTGGAAACAGGCAAGCCAGGGCTTGTCAGGCACCCTTGGCTACCCCGGTGGAAGGAGGTTGTTAGGGGAAGTCTCCCAAGACGGAGCAGGTGGAGGGCCTGGGGGTGCCCCGGGCTGCTCCCCCCTTCCCTGCAGCCAGCCTGGAGATGCTGTCCCTGCCCAGAACGGCAGGCTGCAAACATTCCGGCCGCCCAGCCCTGCCAGGGAGGAGCCCGTCAGCCCCCTGGTGGCCGCGCACCTTCCCAAGGGGAGCCCTCGGAGCGGAGACGGGGGTGCCAGGGGGTCCCCCCTCCTAGGACCCGGAGGCCGTTAGCGTTTATGAAACAAGCTGTTCTGGGCGGGTGCCAGTGGGGTGCCGAGATCCCAGAGAAGGCGCTCACCGTCCGGTGGGGAGAGCAACATGCAAAGCAGTGTGTGCGGGAGGATCTGGAAATAAGCCCAGAGGGAAAGCACCGACACCGAGGGGGGTTGGGCAAGGCTTCCTGGGGGGCGCTCCAAGGGCGCATCCGTCCATCGGGCCTGGCGTGAGAGGGAGCCAGTGCAATCTACTGAGTGGGGGAGAGGACTTAAACCGGGGATGGGTGGAGTGGGGAGACTGGAGGCAGGCCAGCCCCCCCCTTCACCCCAGCAGCTGCTGCCTTAGTTGGCCTGCTGAGCCCACCCAGTGCTGAAGAGGACCCCTGAGGGTGCCAGAGACGGGAGGAGTAGTGGAATGACAAGGGGCCAGGGAGGAGAGGGCGCCCCACGGTGCCGAGGCTGCAGGGAGGCCTGCAAAGGGCCGCCCGAGGATCCTTGGGGCCTGGAGAGCAGTTGGGGCCGGATGATGGCGGAGTCAGGAGAGAGGAGAGAAAGCGGAGGCCCGGCTGCCTACAGAGGGCAGCCCTGCGGGGGAAGGCCGGGAAGGGCTTTTGGAGGGGCGCCGAGGGTAGGCCCTGAGGGAGGAGCCCCGAGGCACCAGGGGTTAAACTAGGTGAAGAGGGAAGAGGAGCCAGGGCGAGGCCGGCTGTATAGGAGGGAGGGAGGGAGGGAGGCCGCCTCTTCACGCGTGACGGCGAAGGAGGGGCAGAAGGCCCGTAAGGAGCCTGCCGAGGGACGGTGCGCGGACAGGGGAGGGAGCACAGGCTCTCCCAAGCGGGGCTGTGAAACACAAACCTTCAGTGGAGCCGGGCAGAAGGTTCGTGAGATCTTGTCAGGAGTGGAGGAGTCAAGAGAGGGCAGTGTAGAGCCCAACTGGCCTGGTCCAGGAAGGCGCCTCAGCAGAGGGCCGCCGAGACTGGGGGGAGCGCAGGCGGACCGAGGGAGGGGGACAACCTAGAGGCGGCGACAGTGAAGTCTAATATGGCTGGCATGGGAGACTGTGCCACGGCGGGGGCTCCGGGCGATGCTCTAACGGGGTTCAGGCAGGAGATCCAGGCAGCGGCACAGAAGGCCCCCCACCTATTACTGGCCCGGGAGCTCAGTGGTCAGAGCGGGATCTGGCCCGAGTCCGAGCTCCACCAGACAGACCACTCCTGCTCCATTTCCTCACCTGAGGTCCCTGCTGTCCTGTCTGGGGTTCCATCTAACAGATCATGGCAGGGGTCCGCCTGGCCACCCACCTCCCTCCCCCACGGCTCCCAAGCAGACGCACAAAGGCTCACACTCACGAGCGTTTTCTCCTTTTTTAATCAATCAATCGTCAGTTTATCCAACTGGACAGCAGGCTTGCGGCCTCAGAGCAGAGGCAGCCCTGCCCCGGGCGATCTGGGCCTGTGGGGAGGTCAGTTCCTGAGTAAGAGCCAAGAGCTGAGGACCTCTGCGCCCTCGAGAGGGGGCAGCCACCTCCCTGGACACTCCGCACAGGGAGGAGCTGAGCGTTCCCCTCCCCCCGCTGCCTCAGTCACCCCAACAGTCTCCTGTGGGGGCGGGAGGAGGAAAGGAGGGGAGAATCTGGGACATTCAATAAATAAGTTAGACTCTGCACCCCGCACGCCTCCCATGAGGCCCAGCCTTGGCTCCTGTCTCGGTCTGGTGGAGGGTGAAGCTTGCGGCCCCAGCTGTGTTGTTTCGGGCCCCCCAGAGGCTCCTTGGAGAACCCCAGGAAGAAAATAAATAACCCCCCAGCTAGGGGTGGGCTCGGGCCAGAATTGGAGGGGCATCTCCTCCCTTTCCCCCTCCCTGAGGAGTTAGTAGACAGTCTTGGGTTAAAAGCGGATGGGGTTCCAGGCCTCTGGAGAGGCTGATGGGAGTGTGGGCTTCGGGGGGCATCCCCGGGCCCAGCCTGGCAGGCGGCTCCCTCATGTCTGCTCCATGGCTCCTCCGGGCCCCCCGCCTTCCTCCTTTGCTGGTGGCTCCAAGAAGATGGGGGTCACTGATGGTGGCTTCTTCACCCTTAGAGGAAACGGGGTGGACAGGGTTCAGGGGGGCCTCAAGCTCTCGGAGCTCCAACCCATTTGTGAGCAAGAATCCCTGTACATGTCCCCAACAGGGGTCCCAAGCCTCTGCCTTAAGAAAAGGATAGGATGGGCAGCTGGGTGGCTCTATGGATAGAGACAGGAGGTCCTGGCTTCAAATGTGGCCTCACACACGTCCCAGCTGGGTGACCCTGGACAAGTCACTTGACCCCCATGGCCTAGCCCTTCCCAGTCTCCTGCCTTGGAACCAATACCCAGAGTGGATGCTAAGATGGAAGGGAAGGGTTTCAGAAAGAGAAGACGAAGCCAGGGACGTCCCCCTGGCGGGCAGCTCTGGGAACGAGGCGGCTCGGCCCGACCTTCTCTAGGCTCGAGAGCCTCCGGAGTTACTCACGAGTACGGGGAGGCTGGGACGCCCACCACCAGGAAATGATTCTTCTTCCGGAAGAGTCTCCACAGGCCCCGGTGGTTGCCTCGGACATCCAGGTCCCAGATGTGCAGGCACTGTGGGCAGAGAGGGAGTCTGGTCAGGGCCGCCTCCACACACCTGCTCCCCCAGCCTTGCCTGCAGCCCAGCTTGGGATGGAAGGTCCAGGGAATGATTCTGAGGGAGGGGGCGGGGTTCAGACGGGGGTCCCTACATGGGCAGAAGGGCTCCAGGCTTTCCTGGCTCTGGTGCCTGGCAGGGGGCACGAGTGGGTACCTTGGCAAGCTGGGTCCACGTGGTGAAGTCATTATCCTGTTCCATGCGGATGAAGGTCACGTACGTGCGGCCCTCCGTATCTGGCACGAAAGAGTCCTCGCACGGATCCTTGCTGTGGTCGAGGACCTCGGCCTCACTGGGGAGCAGCGCTCACAGATCAGGGCCAAGGCCTGGCTCCTCCCCCCCCCCCCCCCAACACGAAGGGCTCGTACCTGAGCAGCCGAAGGACTTCTGCCTCATAAGCATCCTTCTTCAGGCTAGAGGGAGGGACAGCATGGTCAGGGGTGACCCTGGGCTATTTGGAAACTCCAAGAGGGGGCTTGGGGCACCCCTCCTCCCCCCAGCCCTCACCTGTCCACATTCCGGAGCTGGACGCCAGGGACGGTATTGAATTTGTGCTTCTTGAAGTAGGCCTCCTGTGGGACAACGGTCAGGGCTGGGGTGATCTGTCTAGGCAACCTTCCTCACCCTCCCCTCAGAGCGGCACCGTGGGGACCTCGGGGTAACGGAAGGATCCCTTCCACTAAATGCCTCTCCAGCACAGCTGAGCAAGCTAGCATCCAGGTGGGGAAGAGTCCTGGATAAAGGCTGGTTCCAGAGCCCCGAGGGCAGGGCAGGCTGAGCCAGCCACCAGAGCCACCCAGAGGACTGGCAAAGGAGGGCAGGGACCTGGAGGGACACCTGCCACATCTGTTTCTGCTGATGATAAATCACAGCAGTGCACAAGTGGGTGGGTCTCCATCCCAGAAGAAAAGAATTTCTCTATTCTCGGGTTACCAGAGGAAAATGAGGACAGAAAGTTTCCTTGAAAAAAGAGAAACAGTGCTTCAAAAAAAAATAGATGAAGGGAAAGAGAGGAGGAAGGCAGGCAGCTCTAAGAATGTGACCCAGAGAACGTCAGGAACTAAGCACTAAGTAAGCCTGGGATTCTTCCCAGGGGGAGGAAGAAGGAGACACCAGACCATCTTGGGAGGAGACTGCTTCTGGGACTCCAAGGAATAAGGATCAAGTAGAAGTAGGAGCCAGGAAGGGTCAGGAGGATATGGTGTCCCTATCCTGGCCACTATCTGTCTGCCTGAGAAAACAAGTTCAAGGTCCCCCATGGACCTTCCCAGATATTACTTCTGATTCACACAGGGACAACAAAGGAACCCTGGAGGCACTAAACCCCCACTTCTGCCCCTTGAAGGCTTCTGAAGCCCAAGAAGATGGTGCCTGACAAAGGTGGTGGGATTTTTGGGCCACAGCTAAAAATCCAGAATTGCTGGCCTCTGGGTCAGGGATGGAGTTCATCTCACAAGGGCCATTAAAAGTAGGCTGAAGAGGGTTTACATGGGAAGAGAGAGGGGAAAGAAAGCAAGCACATTTATCAAGTGCTTACTGTATGCCACACACTGTGCTAAGAACTATGAATACAAATAGGGAAAAAAATGGGATAATGCCAGCTCTCAAGAGGCTCCTCTTTCATTGGAAAAGACAACCCAAATAGGGGACTGCAGGGGCAGGGCAGACAGAATGATGTAGTGGCACCGTCTTCTTGTGATCTAAGAAGTGATCAGAGTGACAAGAATAGGGAATCATGGGGGAACCTACATGAATTAAGGCAGATAGAAGTCGGCAGAGCCCAGAAAACAACATTCACAATGACCACGGTGGCCACAGAACAATGAAAGCAGGACCACAGGCCACGCTTGCTGCTCCCCGTCTCCACCTCTGCAGGGGCACCAAAAGGTTATGGGACAGATTTAAAGACTTTTCCCACGTGTTAGCTTCACATCTTGCTAAAAGGCATCAGACAATGGAGTAATACCCATACACAAAATACACACACCAAACAGTGGAGCATCTAGATTCTTAAAGGAAAAGTTACCCAGGTTACAGGAGGAAATTATTGATGAAACTATACTAGCAGACCTCTGCTCCCTGCTCAGAACCAGATAAATCTAACCATAAAATAAGTATGAAAGAAGAAAATGAAGTGAATTTTAGAAAATTTAGATATTCTAGGCCTTTGGAGAGAATTGAATGGGAATATAAAGGAGTGTATCTTTTCATCAGTTGTATGTGGCACCTTCACACACAAAAAATGGCCACATATTAGGGCATAAAAACTTCACAATCAATGTCCTAATAGTTTTGCTGGGCTTTCACCTCACCCCCCTTCCTTTTCTTTAAAAATAATTTATTATAGGGGATGGTTATATGGAGGATGAGGGAAGAAGGAATACTGAGGGAAACCTTGGTGATAGAAGAAAGTGATAAAAACTTGTTTTCACTGAAAAAAGAAAAAGGGAAGACTTGATGGTCCTTTTGAGTACAGGAGCAAGGTGAGGAGTGAAGGGCCCTGAGGTCTGGAGGATTTAGCAGCAAGGCAGAAGGCAGAGTCCTGAGGGAGCAGCAGCAAGGCTGTGAGCATGTCCCTTTGCCCATCACCAAGTACACATCACTCAGTTCCTCCCTGAAGAACCTCTTCACTCACCAACTGCAGAAGGGCTCTTGTGCAGCAGCCTACTCAGACACTGTCATGGTCAGTGACACCCAATGGGAGGCAGCAGCAGCTCCTGGGAGACAAGTGGGGCAACTGTCCCAAGTCTGGCTGGCCGGCAGCCCCAGCAGGCAGGATGAGAGGCCAAGCTGCTCAGACCAGCTGCTGTTTGAAATGTCCCCTGTGAAGGATGACTGACTGCCTGGGAATCCAAAGTGGCTCTAATCAGCTGCTGCAACTCACACTGGCCTATGGCGAGTGCCATGAGCAGGAAAACAGGCAGTCACCACTTCTGTCAGCCACCACCCTACAGACCCCATGTTGCATGAAGAATACCTTGCCCAGTTTCCTTGGGGGTGAGCCCTGGGTGGCCCTTTGTTGCTGCAGAAACAAACACTCCTCACACATCAGGAGCCATTTTGTTAAGAGGGGAAGGGCAAAAACCAAGGGGGCCTCCCTTCCCCTGCCTTACTTAGATATATCAAATCTGGGACTCTAAAGAAAATAAAAGAATGTCAGAAACAAGAACTAGTAATTCCCAGGAAAAAATATCCGAGAAGAATGCCAGTGATAAAACTGATGGTCTTCGATACCTGTTCAAACCCTGCTGATTCTAGCCAGTTCTAACTAACAACTTCCTCCTTCTTGAAGATAGAAGAAATGAGGGAGGGAACTGCTGCTTTGGACCTGATCACAGCCAAAAGGAAAAGCAAGGGGAAATGAGAGGAAAACCCAGCAGAGTTTGACAAGGACCTGAGATTTTGAGAGAGATGATTTAAAATGTGTCCAGACAAACAAAGATTATGTAAGACCTCACACCCTAAAATTAGTCCTAGAGGGATGAGGCGAAGTTCCTAAGAAGGAAGCTCTGAAAATACAAATGATTCTGCTAAGAAAGGAGAAGGGAAGAGTTTATCTGAAGGAAGCATTGGAGATGTACAAGGCACTCAGTGACCAACTCAATCTAAAAAATACAGGGGATGAAAAGTCAAAATGTGGAAAACAAATAGAAAACCGAGGCCCAATCCTTTAAGGATTGTGCCAGAGGACAGGTGTTAGGAAGAACATACCTCCTCCCTCTTATTATGCAGAGATGATGAACTATGGGTATAAGATGTGGCATAACTCATTGAACATATCTGATCTGGCTTAGCTCTTTTTCTAAGAAGGCTCAATATGGGAGGAGGAATTATGTATCCAGAAATGACTGTTGGATAAAAAACAAAAGGCATCAGTAAAACTTTAGAAAAAAGAAAAAAGAATGGTATTCTAGGGTATGAAAGTCTAGAGGAAGCTGAGTCTGAGGAGGGATGCCAATGACAACAAAAAGGGACTTCTTGAGCAATACTGGAGTGGGGGAAAGCCCAAAGAAGGGATAGGATGCCTAGCTGGGGTAGATGAGACAAGGATCAGAGAATGGAAGGAAGGCAAAGCTCCTGGCTTATTTCCTGCTGCCTACAAACATGCCCATGTCTCACCCATCCTGAAAACCTTGCCCAGGGTCACTGAGCTAGGAAGTGTCTAAAAGTTCACATTTGAACCCAGGACCTCCCATCTTTGGGCCTGGCTCTCAATCTACAGAGCCACCTAGCTGCCCCCTTCCAGTTGCCTTTCAGACAGCTCGAACTGGAAAACTCAGTCATGTCCAAAACTCATTATCTTTTCCCCTAAATCCTCCTTGTAGAGGGCGCAGCCTTCCTCCTAGTCCCTCAAGCTCACCACCTTGAAATCATCATGGACTTCTCCTTACTTACTTACTAAATGGCCTCCTGGCCTCCTTTGGCCCCTCAGAATCTCTGTGTGCCTTCAAGGTGAGGCTTAGGACCTCTCTTTCACACAGGCTTCCTTGGTTCTCCTACCAGATGTCTCTGCTCTGCCTGCTCAGATGAGCTTCTACTGCCTTATCTGGCAATGTTTTCTCCAGCAGACTCGAAGGAACCCGAGGCCAAGGACAGTCTCATGCTCTCTCCTTGGCCAGTGCCTGGCACACAGTAAGTTCTCAATCAATGCTGACTGAAATGGATTCATCACACGGGGTCATGGCTCCCTTGCTGACTTGTGTGGACACAAGCATCTATCTCACTCACGTGGAAGTAACCATTCATGTTGAGGCCCACGATGCCAAAGTGGTAGGAACGAGAAACGTCAGGAATGATGCACTCGCGACCTCGGCGCTGCTCTGGCATCCGCAGCCACATGTCCCAATCCCAGAGCTGGGGAGAGGGAGGTCCCATGCTGTGACTCATCCTTGCCCCTTCCCAGCACCCTCCCATCCCTGCCCAGAGTGGTAGAAAAACTGGGGTATGATGGAGAAACTGAGACACAGTGAGAACACTAAGGCAGGATGGGGAAATGACCAGGTACAGGGTAAATGAGGTCACTGGAGCTGCAGTGAAGGGGGCTGGATAACAACGGGGGAGTCTTTTTTCAGGACCCCAGAAGGAGGAGGTATTTGGATCAGGGGCCTCACCTTCTCCGGTGTGGGCCAACGTGGCTCTAGTTCGTCCTTATACAAGGATTTCCTGAGCACCCAGCCCAGACCAGGCATGGTTTCCACTCGGTAGAGAAGGGCTGGGTCTTCCGCTGTGTGCTCATAGCCCTGGGGGGCCAGGCTAGACCGTCAATCCTGGTGGGGCTAAAATATTAACCCACCCCACATACCAAGCCTCTCTTCCCCCAAACCCTGACCCAGGCCAGGTCCCACCTGATCATTCCAGGCAGAGATACAGTAGACCGACTCGTCTTCCTCTAGCAGGTGGATGGATTGACTGAGGAAACTGAAAGGGATGGAGGGAAGGAGGTCCTTGAGCCTCAGAGAGGTCCTCCCCTGTCTCTGTCCAGTCCCCATAGTCTCAGTACATTTAGCTAGGAGGCCCATTTCAGCCCAGCCCAGCCCAGCCCAGCAGGGCCAGGCCAATACTGAAAGGAGGAACAAAGGCCTAGTCAGCTTGGGCACTCTTCTCCCTTCTTCTTGGGCCCCCAGAAGCCTTCCTTCCCTGCCCACTCCAGCTTGCTCTGCTCTCCTGAAGCATCTGGAGCCCAGCCACACCAGGTTCTGAGATGTCCCCCTGCCCCAGACTGGCCTGACCCTATGGCTCCAGGCTGCCCTGAGGAATGGGGACCCTGCTAGGCCAGCTACTAGGGCCATGACCAGAGACATAAGCCCTCACCTGAAGAAATCAACAGCAATGTCCAAGTCTTCTTCCAGGACCACAGCAAACTTTGCCTCCTGGGGACAGGATGGGAGATGCAAGGGGTTGGCAGAGCCTGAAAGGTGACTCTCATTCCTGGCATCCCCTGGTCCCAGGCAACAAGCAGCCTACTATTTCCAGTCAGGAACTCAGGGGTACTCTCCCCTCCCTTCCTGGGAGCTGTCCATACTCACAGGGTAGAGGTTGAAGGTGGCGGTGAGGCTGGCTTTATAGTGCTGGGTGGAAAGGAAGGCAAGAAGGCCCTGAGTAGGTGCCTGGCCTCTGCCCCTCCCTTACCCTACCTCTGTCTCAATCAGTACCTGGGACACTCGGGCATTCTTGATGCTGATGGGTGTGTGCTGGATTCCCTTCAAACCAAACAGGGCCACCACATCCATGGGCTCCTGGGGGGTGGAAGAGGCCAGTCAGTCTATTGAGCAGTCCTGTCCACTCATTGCCTCCGACCCCAACCTCCAAGAGGACCTCATGTCCAATCTAGCATCAATTACTGGCTCTACCTAGTTGGCTGCCAGGACCGAAACCTCTAAACTTTTGATGGCTTCAAACTGGGACTCTCCAAAGAGATGAACATCCATCTCTCTAACATTTGGAACCTCTAACCCAGCCTCCGGGTACCTTCCTGCCTCCACTCCTTCCTCTCCCAATTAAAGCCAAGTCTTATATATTTGTGGATTTAACCTCTACCACATTCAACCCACAGCCATTCCCCTTCATGTTCCCTTGAAGCCTCATGGACTCTCATCCAGATGGCTGAGATATCTTCCTAATTCAGCGTCCCTATCTTCCCCATCTTCCCCACCCAATGGCCAAAATAATCTTCCTGAAGTCCTTCCCTGACCAGGTCACTCCTATGTTCAAGAATCTTTGATAGCTCTCTACTGAGAGGAGTTAAGATGAGAGAACAATTAGATTCATTCAGAACCAGCTGAACTCAAAGAGCAGTCATGAGTAGCTCTGGGTCAGCTGGGGAGGTCTCCATGCCACTCAGGGCTCCAGGGATGGCTGCTTGGCCCTGATGCTCAACCATCTAAAGATGATTTGAATAAAGGCCAAAAGGTAGACCTGACCTGCTTCTCAGACTTGTAGATGGCCCCAGCTGGGACAGAGAAAACCTTCCAGACATTAGTCAGGCTCCAAAAGGGCCTCAAAGATAGCCTAAAGCAGAAGATAGTAACTGAGGAGGCTCCTGGGCTTAAACCAAAACTCTTATGCATTTAACCACATGGTTCTGATAAGAAGTGCAGAGGTTTTGCTGCAGACTACTGCCCCCAGAGCCAGGACACAAAAAAGATGAGGAACCTTCACCCCATGGAGCACTGAGCTACATTAAATGAGATGGAATTCACTAGGGATAAATGTCAAGTCTTGTAGTTGGAATCGTATGGACAGACAGCTTTTGTTTTGAAAAGCTTCTGGGGGTCTGAGTGGACTAGAAGCTCCATATGAATTAGCATGGTGATGAGGCTCCAAGAAAGCAAATGTGGAGTAGACACCCAATCCTCTCATCTTCCTGTCTAGGGTATCACCCTCCTTAGTACCCCAGGCTGGCAGCCTGGGTGTCATCCTTGACTCTTCCCTTAGGTTCAATCAGTTTCCAAATCTTATTTCTTTTGCCTTCCCAACATCTTTCCAAATGACCCCCTTCTCTCCTCTGACACTGTTCCCGCACCCTGGCACAGATCCTCATCCTGGACTCTAGTGCCAGGGGGGGCCTGCCTGCCTCGAGGCTCTTCCACTCCAGTCCCGCCTCCCTTCAGCTGTCCTGCCACATCTGCCCATGTTGCGCCCCCCCCCCCCCCCCCCGCAAACTCTAGGGCTCCCTCTTGCTTCCAGAATCAAACAAAAATGCCTGTTTGGGTTCAAAGCCCTTTGATCTGCTTTTCAGCCTCATTGCTCATGACTTCCTTTCCTGTACTTGGCAATGCAGTCCAACAGGCTTTCTTGCTATTCCCTTCTTCTACCCTGGTGCCTTTGCATGGGCTGCTGCTGCCTGGCATGCTGCCCCTTTTCTCTTGTCCCTCTCTGAATCCCTGGTGTCCTTCGAGGCTCAGCTCAAGCTCCTCCTTCTCCATGAGGCTTTCCCTGGTGCCTCCCCTTAAGATGGCCTGGCATCTACATGCATGTGCCCTGGAAGGCAGGGGTTGTATCACCAGGGCCCAACTGCAAATGATCCTCTGACCAGGCCATGCTGCTTGGGGCTCTGTATCTTCACTCCACTTTCACCCCAACCCTACCTCATAGTAGCCATCGATGAAGACCGTTATCATGTGGGGGTTCACACCCTGAGCAGAGAGGAGAGAACGCAGCATCCTAGGAGAACCAGGTAATGGGAAGCGATGTCAGCACTCCACAAAACACATTTCTAGATCACCAGTGCTTCCATCTCCTCCCTGAGGCTCTACCCAGATCAGGAGAGCTGTGGTTGGAGCTCACCTGTATAGGTGAGGAGGGCCAGCCCTCCCCCTGGGCTTCCCTTTTCAGAGGGGGTGAGCCCATCTCCCTCCTCTGGGCTCACCTGTACAGGTAGTTAGGCCGGTTTCCTGCAATGACTGCCACAGGCACATTGGCAACCTTATTGTTGGGGAGCTGTTAGGGGATGGGGGGAAGTAAGAATGAACAGAACTCAGCCCCACTGAGGCCTCTCCTCCCCAAAGGAAAAGGCTCCAGGATCAGGGAGCCTTGTATGAACTTTGAGTATGACCTGGGAATTATTCTTATTTCAGAGGTGAGGCTTATGGGAGGGCCTTGTGAACCAGGATGGGTAGGCATAGAAGGGGTGAGACTACACTGTTGGAGGGGATGTCCACAAGGAGGACCCAGACCCACCACTGTAGATTTGTACTTGTCTCCCTGTTTGTCCTTGATGGCCTTGGTCTGTTCCTCCAGCCCAAGTCCATCTCCCTCTCCCTCCTCCCTGAACAAGCAAGATTTGGCTCAGCTTCCATCTCCTGAGAGAACTCCTTCCCCCCGGATCCCTTCCCCGGGCTCTCTGCCCACTCACCGGGTCAGGGTTGAACTCAATGGGGGTAGGGTCCCCACAGCTGCACACACTCCCATAACCCTCTACTTTGCTGCAGAAGCGTTTTCGACGTCGGTTCAGCTCAGTGTCTGCCCAGTGACATTCTGCCTCTGAGGGGCATGGAAGGCATTTGGTCTGGGGCATCTCCCCTTCCCATCCCTCAGGCCAGAGGGCAGGAACTCTCCAGCCTCCAGAGCTCTATCCCCAGGTCCCAACACCCCCTGGGGCTCAGTCCAGGTATCCAGTAAGTTTGGGGTTCCAGGAATGCTTCTAGCCCCATGGATGTCAAACTTTCTCTTCCAGCTTCCAACATCCCAATCCCAGCCACAGCCACCCAGCTGGCTCCTGCCATTCCCCACCTTCAGCCGAACTCAGTGGGATGTCTGTCTTCAGCAGGATGGGTTCCCCCCATGAAGACAGAGTAGGCGATTTAGAGTGTTTCTCACCAAGGACAGCACCTAGTTGATGCAGGGAATGTGAGGAAAAAGACCCAACTCTTGGCCTTAGGCACTCTAGGATCCTCCTTCCTGACTGGTCCCCCTTGCCCTGTTCTGGCCTCTCCCAAGGCTTCTCTGCAGCCTCAGCTGCCCTCCCTCCCCCTCCCCCCCAGGCCCCAGGCCAGTCCTCGGGTGGGTGAGAGGGGAGGGGCAGTAAGGCAGAAGCTGGTGTCTTACCTCCCTTTCGGCTGACAAAGGCCCACGTATCCCGCCAGCCCAGCATCGGGCCTGCTTGGCTGCCCAGGCTCCGAAGGAGGGCCTTTGCTGTATCTTTAAGATGAAATGAGCCCTCGTCCTAGGGGTCAGAATGGGTCTGGCATGAGCCCCCTGAGCCTCAGAGACGGCCCGTTCCCATACTCTGGCTCCTTCCCTGCGCTCAGACCAGCAGAGGCCAAGACCATTAGGAGGCTGGCTTAGAACCAAGGACAGGGCAGGCATACTGACCTTGACGGTACAGATGATCACCCGTCCAGGGGCCACCATGTTGAGGAAGAGAACCATGGCCTCATCTTCATGGGGGGAATATGTGTCAAACACCCTTTTTGCCATCACATGGCCCTGAGGAATTGAGTGGGGAGGAGCCAAGTGAGGCTCCAGCGCCCAGCTACAGGGCCCCAATCCCCCAGCATGAGCCAGGTCTCACCGTGGCCTGGTTGAGAACAATGACATGGATGCCTCTTCCCTGCTCCCGAGCCTCATCTTCCAGGACCTGTGGGGTTGAGAACCAGCGAGAGTGAAGCAGAGGCTAAAGGATCCCTGCCCATATTTATTTTACAAATGGGGAAACTGAAGCCAAGAAGGTGAAGTGAGTTGCCCGGGGTCCCAGTTTGTAAAGAGCATGATTGACAGAATTTGAATCCAGCTCTCCTGCCTCCAGTTCTTTGTCCTGGTCTGGCATCCCTATCCTTTGCAAACAATGAGCAGCAATGACTTTTCGTGATGTAGTGGGGAGGGATAATGCCCAAATGGGAAAACTTACATCTAAGCTCTCTGCAAACACTTTAGGGAGCTATGGTAAAGCAGACTGTTCTCAGCAGCATTCATCCCATGACTACTGCTGCTACTACTTTCTAATCCTAATCCAATGTGCTATATGATCCTGGGCAAGGGACTTATTCTTCCCCATTTCTATCTCATATAGCCCAGTGGCCTCCTTAGAGGGATCCCAGTCAAGGCATCCCTCCCCCTGACCATGTTCCAAAGGGGGCCTTTTGGCTGCTCCCCGACATGCGTTGCACTCCCATCCCAGGGCCTCTGCCAGGTTCTCCTTCCTTCCTGGAAGACACTTCCCTCTCACTCCTGCCTCTCAGAGACCTCGGTGGCAGCAACAGCACCACATCCTCAGTGAACAGACTTGTTCCTCCTTCCATTTATACAGAGGAAGAGCCTGAGGTTCCCAGATGGGAAGGAGTTACCCTGCCAGTTAGGTCAGAACTCCTGCCTCCTGCTGTCTCATTTCTCCTCCTAAGGTGTGAGCAGGGCCTAAGCCTTCTTCCTATCTACTTCCCTCTAGAAGGTGCTGGCCCCTCAGTCCTGCCCTCCTAGACCTCTGGGAAGGTCTCCCAGATGGTGGCCCCCAGGCTCTCCCCAGGCCCCTCCTCCTCCTGCAGCTCCCCTGATGTTACTTTACTGGTTTTTGTAGATAAGGGCTCCCTGGCCAGGTAGGGGATTCCTCAAGAATCTGCTGGCCCAAGGTCTAACCCTCAGGCTATTTCACTGGGCAAATTCCCTCTTAAACTGCCAGGGTCTTCCTGGAGGTGGGCAGCTTAAGGGTGGATGGATGGGGCCTAGGACCCAGAGTGAGTGCTGGCAAGGTCCCCCCCACTCACCGTGGTGCCGTCCACAGCCACATAGACTTTGCTCCTGCTTGAGTAGACCTCAACGTCCAGCACCCTGTGGGGGCCGGAGGCACCTCGCCTTGGGGGATCCTGGTGTTGCAGCGTCTCTTCTAGGGGACAAGGGAAGAGGTCAGGCTCCCCCCCATCCCCTCCAACACCCCTCCTCAGGCTTGACCCCCCTCCACAGCAGCCCCCTCAAACCATAGTCCTGCTCTGACTCCAAGTCCTCGCCATCCTCACTGACAGCTCTGCGTGTGTCCAGGATCAGCTTGATGTTCACGAGGACCGTGATGAGAAGAAAGAGCACAGCTCCGGTCTGCGGGAGAAGGGGCAGCTGCAGGGGGCAGGCGGGCAAAGGAGGGGGAATCCCAGCCCCCTGGGCCACCTTCTTGGACTCAAATGTGTGTGGGGAGGCGGGAAGGGGGGATAGAGAGCTCCAGGGATCGTTAGGGACCAGCCTTGGGCGGCTTTCCCCCTCCCCCTGCGGCTGCTACAACTCGGCTTTCCTGCTTTGTAGTCCCCTCAGCCAGAATAGGGAGGTCCCCTTGGCCTTGCCCCTCCAGCTGGACCACCCCCCCAGCTGAAGGGGCGGGGCCAGGTCGGCTGCTTCCACCTCACCTGGCAGAGGCGCCGCACCAAGCGCTGGTTCGTCAGCCGGTACTTCCAGGCCAGGTACCAGCCCCGCTTCTTTCTGGCCCCGAAGGGCTTCCCCGAGGGCCCGGGTTTCCACTCGTCCATGCCCGGAGTGGCCGGGGCCGGACTCCTCACTGGGGCCTCCCAGGGACCCCAGTCATTGCACCTGGGGGCGTGCGGGGGGCGGGGCGTGAGGGAGCGGGCCCCGCCGGACAGCCCGGTCTTGGTCCCAAAGGCTCCCTGAGGAGGGAGGGGGCCTGCAGAGCGTGCGTGCTGGCCCCGCGCTGGGAAGCCCAGCCTTAGCCCCCAAGGCTCCCGAGGGGACCCTGCAGTGGGCGCGGCCCGCCCCCCCCAGCCCCAGCGACACCCCCTCCCGCGCCCCCTCCTTTTCCCGTGCACTCACGGCCGACAGGGGGCGCCCGCCCAGCGCAGCCCCGTGCGGCCCTGCAGGCTCAGGGTCGACAGCAGCGGCAGCGGCGGCGGCAGAGGCAGAAGCGGATGAGTCCCGAACTAGCTGCCTTCTCCATGCTGCTTATCGGTTCGGTTCGTCTCCGCCCCGTCGCGCCGCTTCCGGTTTCCGCTGGGTCAGAGGCCGGGGGAGGGCGGGACTTAAACGGGCCGCGGAGCGGAAGGGGGAGGGGGAGAGAAGAGGAGGCGGAGCCTGAAGGAGTTGCCAGAGCCCGGCCTCCCGAGATCTCGCCGCGGGGGCGGGAACTAGCAACCCTGACCCGAACCTAACGAACAGGCAGGGAAACTGAGACTCGAGGAGTATGGGGAAGGGAAAGTAGCTCCGTAACGAGCCCATGGGCAGGCGCCATAGTCCTCAGGGCGTTGAGGGGCTCCGAGCCTGCACCCCCCCAAATTTGGTTCTTCATCTCCTGGGATGATGGCGCATACCCAGAACTAGTTACCACGGCAACCAAGCAGCCGTTCTTTTCCGGGTTTAACGCGTGATTCAGGGCCAGGGCCCCGGCGAAGGCATACCCAGGCGGGGTCCGTGGCAGCCCAAAGGCTAGAACTTCCCACCTTCCGCCCGGCCCCCGTTTTACACAAGAGCTGGGGTTCCTGGGGGCTTCCCTGCAAGGGGAAGTGACTTGTTCAAGGTCACACGAAGAATGCCTGCCGGTCCCACTAGTACTCTTATCTGAGGCCAATGGTGAAGAAGGTCTTATCACCCACCCAAAAGGGCTGGGTGTATGGAGCTGGTCTTCAGAGCAAGCTTAAGGGGCTCCAAGTAGGAACTGGAGGGCAGTGGGGGCCAGCCTTGGAGTCAGGGAAATCCAGGGTTCGAATCCTAACCCAGAGTCACTTCCGAATTGTGTGACAAGTCCCTATAAGCCTCAATTTCCTCATCTATAAAATGGAGATAATCCCAAAAGGACTTCACCACCTCACTGGGGAGTAACTTGACTTAAGGGAAATACCAGTGTAGATGACATGCCCTGCAAACGCTAGGGCTCTGTGGTAGAAAGATGCAAAATCAGAATCCCTCTTACTGCCTACCTCCTGATGGAGTTCAGATGCAGAAGATTTGCATTTGTCCATGTGGCCAAAGTGAATTTGTTTTGCTTATCTCGGTTTATAAGGAAAGAGGACTTTCTTTTTTTAAAACTTCTAACTTCCTTCTTAGTATCAATTCTAAGAAGAGGAGGAAGGGCTAGGAAGTGTCGGAGTTAGATTTGAACCCAGGCCCCCTCCCCCAACTCCATTAAAAAAAAAAAGAAATCAAGGGTTGAAAAGATAGAGCTCCAGTAATAGTGATGTACATTTTAAAAAAGAGAAGAAAGAATAAAAAGTCATGGGAGGAGGTTAAAACACACAGACAGAAGAGAGCAGGAGGACCAGAGGGCATCATGGGCAAGCAGGCCAGCATTAGAAGGAGCTGATAGGAATGTTTTATGTACTTTTTTTTGTTAAAGGCCACCAGTTTCTTAGAGAGACCAATTATTTCATATGCAATCCTCTTTGCCTACAGAATGTTAATGGTTAATTGTTCATGTTAATTAGTATTTGTCAAGCACAGAATAGCTCTCTATACATATGTACATACATATATTTTAAAATCCATGGTTCCACAATTTTAACAAGAAGGTAGCATTTTATAAAGTTCTTAAACCTTTTTTTAGACATTCAGTTTAAGCTTGCCTGAATGTCCTCCCTTTTTTACTCAGGCAGGGTGATTTCCAGTTGGCCCTAAGTACCTCACTGCCTCTGTTAGTTGATGGGGAGGATCTGGGGGAGAAGACTTGCTTGACATTCCTTACTTTTTATTTTTAATTTTCTTTGGGTTGAGAAAGGCCTTTGTAAGCACTAAGATGGGTAGTAACCAGTGAGAGTTTTATAAAATGATGTCTACTTGTCTGCTCATAGATAGTCTGTAGAGGGTAGACAATATTGCCAGAGAGTCCCACCTCAGACATGGGCAAGTCATTTAACCTCTGCCTCTGTTTTCTCATATGTAAAATAGGTATACTAATAATATGAACACAGAGTCATAGAGTCATTGTGAAAATCAATGGGATAATAAAATGTGTAAAGTACTTTGTAAATGTTACTGTTATTGGTACAGGCAAGAGGTGATGAGGGCTTGAATTATCCAGGGTCCAATGATGGTAGAGATGTGGGAGAAAGGGCTATGATCCCTTCTCTCACTGTGTTCTCACAACAACCTCAAGCCAGTTTATTCTTATTTAAAAGGTAGCTCAGATAGCTAAAGTAATTTATCCCAGGTCACACAGATGCCAGTCAGTGGCAGATTCTACACTAGATTTCTGACTCTAGGCCAATACTCTTCTCATGACCCCTCCCTGACACTCCAGCTAGGATATAAATATACAAATGTCAGGTGGTGGTACTTTTTTCATTCTTTTAAGATCCCTTTGGCCTTGGGGGGGGGGGGTCTTAGCCCAGTTCATGTTCTCAAAGTCTAGCATAGGATACAGGCATCCAGGGTGTATATATTAATATTGTAGATGATGAAGAGGAGGGAGAATGAAGGAAGAGGATGCCATACTCACCACTCCCTCTAGGCTGTTACTTAGCCCTTCCTAAGGTCAAATAATTTTTAGGGAGTGAAAAATGGGGACAAGAAGGATGGGGAATGGGGTGGGACAGGGATCTCAGTACTCTAGGTTCTTTATATCCACAGGTCCCTTGAAATCAAGTTCAGAGTTTCTTGTCTTGTCCCAAGGGCTCCAGCCTTGCTAATGGAGGAGTTGGGAAAGGTCTATTGGTGGAAGGGGGAGTTTCCAAGCTTAAAAGGCAGAGAAAGGACTAGAGAATCTTGGGTTTTTCCTAACTTAGACTCAGATTCTCAAAATATTAGAGTCCCTTTCCTAGGAGTTTAAAATATTAGATTCAATGCCTCAGAGGAGAGTACTGGACCCATGAGGATGCTAGAACCTCAGGCTTGTAATCAAAGGTTTGTGAAATCTACTTTTAGACTTTTGGACCCTTGGAACATAGAACAGAGAATAGTAAAGCTTGAAAGGATCATAGAACATGGAACAGAGGATGTTACAGCTGAAAGAACTGAGGATAAGAGATCTGGAAGGGTCCTTAGAAAACAATGTCAGAACTGGTAATGGAGAGAGTAGGGAACTTAGAGTATTAGAGCTGGTTATGTGGTTTGGAGGAGAGAACAGAGGTCAGAGCTAAAATGGAGCTTAGAACAGGAAATGTCAGAACTGGAAAAAGTCTTAGAACTGAGAATGTCACAGCTGTTTGGGGTCTTACAGCAGAGAAAGTCAGAGCTAGAACAAAACCTTAAAGGCCCTTTAATATATGCCTGGCAGGTTGCCCATAGTAATCCTTTATGCAGACATATATATGCCTTTCCTTTTCTATCCTTTCCTCCAAGTACCTGTTTCCTCTGAGTCTCACTTTGGCAACTCAGTTAGAAGTACCCCAGTAATTGTTAGCCTCAATGAGGCAGCTAGCTGGTTCAATGGATAAAGAACCCCAGACCTGGAGTCAGGAGGACCCAAGTTCAAATGTGGTCTCAGATTCAGTCTGGAAAAGTCACTTAACCCACTTGCCTCAGTTTTTCCAACTGTAAAAATGTAGGTAATACTATCACCTGGGCTGTTGTGAGGATCAGTTGAGAAGGGCTTGCTCCCACAGCCTCCTGTGTGAGGTAGAATTTGCACCCAAGTCTCCCGATTTCAAGATCAGTACCCTATCCATACTTCTGACTATCTTTTACAGCTGAGAAAGCTGAGGTCTGGAGAGGCTATAACCGCCTATCTCCCAGCAAGACCGGGTCCGCCGAGCACGAGCTCGGCGAGCACAGAGGGCTGAGCTCTACTCTGATATTTACGGTGCTGTAGGGTCCGCCCCCGCCCCCGCCCCCGCATCTAAATCGGGCTTGCAATTCCAAGCAAGGTTCTGCCGGGTTCTGCTGCTTCGGGAAGGAGAGAGCCCGGAGTTTGAGCCGCCCCTCACAGCGGGCTCAGGCCCCGCCCCCGGCCCCGCCCCTAAGCTCTGGACCTTTACTGGGCTCCAAGATCTAGGGCTCCATTCGGCAGCGGAGGCAGAGCCTGAGGGAGGTTCGGAGCTAGGCGTCCGGGCGACCCCGCCCCGTGGGGGCAGGGAGGGGGAGTTAAAGCGTCCCGGGGGCCCCTCTTGCCCTCGCATGGAGGGGACCCCGGAGTACCCAGCGCCCGATCTGAGGGATGTGGAGGGCAAGCTGGGCCGAAAGACTCCCGAAGGGCTGCTCCGCAGTTTGCGAGGCGAGGGAGAGCCAGTCTCCGCGCTGCTGCTGCCTCCCCAAGGGACGCCAGAAACCGGCCACCGCCACGGCCTCGGCGACAAGGTCACGGCGCTGAGGCTGGAGCTGGTGAGTGAGCCCTTCCCCCTAGCTCTCATTGGCCTCGGCCAAAGGGTTAAATCCACCCCCAGCCCAGGTCCAGGGTTAGAGCTCTGCTGGATGGGAGCTGAAACCCGCGACGGGCTTTTCAGCCTCTAGCCCCAGGGAAGAGGACGCCTGCTGGGGCTGTTCCACAGCTGGCTCCAGAAGAAAAGGGCAGGTTGGCTTTCTTCTTCGGGGAGGGATGTTGGGGGCCTGCCTCACGCCGCAGACATCCGCACGGATCTGGCGCAGGGGCCCAACCCCACGGCTGCCTTGGCCTGGGTTCTAATGCCAACTGTCAGCGGGCCCCTTCCCTCTGTGGGACCTGGGCTCATCTGTGCAAAGAAGGGATTTAAAAAGGGGTGCCCAGCGCCTTCAGCTCCATCTCTCGTCCAGTGGCCCCAGCCCTTTCACCGTAGACGGGACTCCTGGGAAGCCACAACATCCATCTAAACAAATTGCTCTCCCATCTTCCCAGACCCTGGTGACTTCCTATTCTCCGGTACCCCTGTGCTAGGGTGAGGAGGGAGGGAGTACTTCGAAAGCAGGAGCCATCTGCACCCCCACATCCCCCCGCCTGTGGGGTGTGTGTGTGTGTGTGTATGTGCGAGCGCGCGCGAGCCGGGCACAGGGTGTCCCAAGCTGCCACTTCCGCCGAACTCATCTCTGCAGGACCCCAGCTCTACTAAAAGCCAGTGGGCCCTGAGTTAGCCTGAGAACCCCCCTTCGCGCCCCGCCCTCCCCAAGCTCCCAGGATCTTAGGAATCTGAGAAACAGCAGCAGCTGGAGCATGATGGAACGGGCCTTGAATTAAACGTCAGTGGAAGCTACTTGCAGCTCTGTGACCTTGATGAAGTCCCTTCATCTCTCTGAGTCTCTTGTTTTCCCCTCTGTAACTTCGGGGTGGGGTGGGGTGGGGTGGGGTGGGGAAGAAGAGTAGTGAGGCAGGCAGGGGAAAAAACCTTATTTTGATGGTGCTTATTCTGCCTCCTGGTGGTTTCGGGGGACCCTGGAGTTTTTTGAAGGAGCTCTGCGGAGCTAGCCGGGCAGGTGCAGACTTCAGAGAGGGAACAGCTATGGGGGGCACCCTCTCAGGGAGTGCTTATAGAGGACTCTCCACGGATGGGAAAGCTGTGGGTCTGCTGTTCAAGGCCAAATGCCCAGGGGACCAGCTTTCTCTAGCGGTACAGGACTGTCCACCAGGGAGGTGAGTTGCTTGGAGCTAAAATTCAAAAGGCTTGGGGGTATGGAATGGGGGTTCCAATCTCTGATGGCATCACAGGGTCAATTATATAGTTATAGTCCCCATTTCTATAGAAAAGTTACAAAGCACTTCCTCACTCCGTCCCTCCGAGAGCCAGTGTTAACCCCATTTTACAGATTGAGAAACTGAAGTTTATGGGAGAAAGAACTTATCTGAGGTTACCTAGCTAGAAATGTTGCCCCAAGCTCTTCCCCATTCCATGTTAACTCGTTCTAATTTCCATCAGCCAGAAATGGTGCTGGGAGAAGGATTTTCCCAACATTTGAATTTTCATCCCCCCCAAGGAAGGCTGTTTAATTGGCTGGGGGTGTGATGGGAAGTGCAATGGGGAATCAGGATCCTCAGATTCCCCCCAGCTCCCAATCTGACTTTCCAGGGACCAGCTGGCATTGGGACCTCAGCATCCCCTACTCAGCTTCTCCTTTCCCCTGTTTTGGGTGAATGGAGCCCACTTGCACTCTCACTAGAGCCCAGTTTTCTATTAATCTGTGCCTCCCTGAGCCATGGAGTAGACAGTCAAGGAGCCCAGAACCAAGGGTCAAATGGCTCCTTACTGGCTACAAAGAAGGGCCTTAGTTTCCTTTTCTGTCTGGGGAACCTCGATGGGCTTCTTTCAGTGCTGGTGCTCCAGCTTGGAGACTCAGAGACTTTGAGGCACTGGCCCTTTAAGGCTCCCTATCACCTCCCTCCCAGATTTGTGTGTGGGAAGGGAGGCTGGCTCTGCCCTTCTTGCCTCCATCTGCCCACCCAGCTGTCCCACTCAGGATGTCCTGGCACAGGCTTCTCCTCCTTCCTGATTGACCCTCCCCCTTCTTGGGCTGGGGTGAAGGTTGGGGGAGTTCTGCCCCTCCCCAAGAGTCCTCCCACTCCTGCTGCTGCTGTTGCCTTGGTAACCAGAGCCCCACCCCATTTTGGCAGAGCCTGGGGGTGTCTTAGCTCAGCCTCTTCCAAGCTGAGTGACCTTGACCCAGAACCTTGCCATCTCTGTAGAATGAGGGGGTCAGACAAAGTGGTTTCCACTGGCCATGGTATGTTTGTGCATTATCTAAGGATTCTCAGGAAGGGGTTCAGGTCTGGAGCCAGGAGGCAGAGAGTGTCCCGGGATGGAGAGGTCACTCCCTACCCCTCATGGCCACACAAATTTGTTCCTAATCGCCAGCTCAGGTGGCCTCTTCCTGTTGTCTGGTGCTCTGAAATCTCTGTGGGCCTCCCCTAGCCTGGCCACTCTGGACAGCTCCCCATTTAGGGAAAGAGGCTGGGCAGCTGAAGGACTGGAGAAACATTCAGCTTGTTGGGAAGCATCAGTGGGGATCAGAGCCCCTGTACCTTCTCCCCAAGTCTTGTGGGCCAGGCTGGCCCTCAATTAATCCTTTTCTGACCCTGTAGATGCTTGGAATTCTCTGGTGAGGGGAGCCTCACAACTGTTCTAGGCAGCCTATTCCCCTTTGGGACTATGAGGAAGGTACTCCTTCTGGCTACCTGAAACCTGGCCTCATTCCTCCCAGTTTGGGTACCTAGAGATGGCCCTGGCTGTCCACGTGAGCCTCATATTCACACCCCACGGCACGGGGAGGGCCACTGGAGAAATGGTGGCTCCCGTGAATTGGTCTTGAGACTCTGTAGGCCTCTCATTCAGCCCCAGCACCCTCCACTCTCCCTCAAAAACCATAGGAGTCATGGCCAGGGCCCTTGGGTCACCACAAAGGGGATTTTTTCTTCCCTCTGCCTGTGAGGGGAGCCTGGCTTGCACCCATCCCCTCAGTCATTCCTTCCACTTACCCCTGACACCCATCATGCTAAATCCTAATTTCAGGACTCCACTCAGGTGTTGGGGGCACAAGGCACAGGGCCACAGGAGTCTGCCCCCTCCCAAGTACACTCCCAGCCAGCCTGCCTTGGGCATCACCCATTCTGTTGTGGACAATAGCCTCTTCTGTGCCCTCCGGAAAGCTTCTAACCCATAAACCTTCACTTTCCATCTCTTCCTTGAAAATGACTTCCACAGGTGCCCTGCCCTGCCCTGCTCCCAGTGCCCTGAGTGCCACTGGCCTCTTTGGAGCTCTAGCCAGGCTGCCTGTCTTACCCTCTCTCTCTTGCCCTCCTGGTCTTTGCCCCCACTTTCCCACTGACTAAAATCGGGCTCTTGGTCAGTCTCTCCACCCTCCTGCCCTCCCCCTATCATCACTACATTCTTCAGGGGTGTCCTATCTAAGCTGATGAACGCTCTGGGCCTGGATTATTCAACTTCAGCAGCCTCCTTCGGTCCATTCCTGCCACCGGCATTGCCAGTCACCAGGGATTGTATGCAGACCTTGATCTGGAGAGCTGAGATCTCAAGCTGAGAACCGGAGCCTCCTGGCCTTTGGCCCTCACACATGCCAGTCCTCCTGTTCATGTCATTGTGACTTCTGGTGCCCAGGCCCATCTCTGCCTTCCTCGATTTGCCTTCCCCTGCCCCCTAGACCCTCTGGACCCACTGACCTGCACAGTGACCTGAACCAGCAGCAAGTGTGATCATTAGGCATCTGGAGGCTCTGCCACGAGCAGGATGGGACATTTTACTAGTCATCCTCTAGAACCAGCATTAGCTGTCTGTGTGATGTTGTGAAGGGAGCCATCTTCAGGTTTGTGAAGGGCTGTCCCATGAAATAGGATCTGCCTGGCTCTGCTTGGCCCCAGGAAGTCACACTAAAAAAGGCCAGTTGAGGCTGAATGGCAGGAAGAACTTCCTAACTCTGAGCGGCTGCCTTCAGAGGTGACTTTTGGTGGCGAGCTCCCCTTCTGGGGAGGTCTCTAAGCAGAGGCATTGCCTAGGTTGGACTAGATGCCCTTGAGTCCCTGACTAAATACCTTCCATCTCTGAGCTGCTGTGATTTAGCTTCAGAGAATGTCTGGCCATGAAGAGAGCTTATAGATGGTCCAACCTAGCCCCTTCATTTTATAGATGTGGAAACTGAGTCATGGAGGGAGAAAGGTCACACAGTATATAACTCAGACCTCTAGGCTTGGGATTCTGACTCCTGACCTGCCCCCCATTATTTAAGGGACTGGCCTTGTCCACCCTGCCTGGCCTCAACCTACAGTGCCCTGTTTCTCTCCCTCCCCAGGCTTACCTTCGAGCTATTGACGTGAAGATATTACAGCAGTTGGTCACAGTGAATGAGGGCATTGAGGCAGTCCGGTGGCTGCTGGAGGAACGAGGAGCCCTGGCTAGCCGCTGCAGCAGCCTCACCAGCAGTCAGTACAGCCTGACGGGTGGCAGCCCGGAGCCCTGCTCCCACCGGGGCAGTTGGGAGAGCCTACCTGACCCCACTCCCACCTCCACCACAGCTGCTGTTGTTGACCGACTAGACAGTGTCTCCATTGGCAGCTACCTGGACACATTGGCCTCAGGGGCTGAGCCTGATGATGAGGGCCTCTCAGAAGCTGGCACCCGACACCCTCGGCCTGGCATGGCCTGGGCAAAGGCTCCTGCCTCAGAGGAGAGGCTCTGGACAGAGGCTGACACAGCACTGGGGGTCCAGTCTGGGCGGAAGCCTCCTGGAGAGGAGGTCCCTGAGGATGCCAGTCCTGACCTCAGCTATGGGGCTCACTGGTACTGGGGACAGTGTCAGGATGATGTGACATTCTTGTAGCAGCTCCAGGCCTCTCATCTCCCTCGATCTGTCCCCCTTCCCCTCAGTCTCTGAAATGAGGAGACTATAGAGTTTCAAAGGTCCCTTCCAGTTTTAAAGTCTAAGATCGGAAGGCTTAGGGGAAGAGTTTAGAAACTAGGTCCCCAGATACCCCTTAGACCATCCTCTCCTCTGCCCCACCATCCTTCCCTCATAAGAGGTGCCATTTCCTATATTCTGTCCCCCTCCCTCAGGGAGCCACCCTGATGGCAACAAGGGCTTAGTGAGGGTCCTGCCTGATTTAGGGGATGCTGGTGAGACTGGCACTAGGGAGGGGTTAGTGTTGCCCCCTTTTCCAAGCTAGACTCCCCCAGGTATTGGGTGGGGGTGGAGTGGGAGCAATGTGGAAGCTTTTCCCTATTCTCTCCAGAATTGCCTAGATTATTGGGTGGTGACTCCCTCCTTCCCTGTATCAGGGTTAAAGTCATTGTCTCTGGAGAAGGTGGGAGGCCACCTCTCAAGCCCACCTGGGAGCTCTCTCTTCCCATTGCCTGAAGGATTGGGAACTCTGACTAGGTCCATATCACTTCCTGGTCAAGCTTCAGAACCTTGACCCTTCCTGGGAGTGAGAAGCCCCTGCTTCCCAAGGGCTTTCTCTTCCTAGGAATAATGCCACAGAACTTTCCATCAGGGGAGCCTGCCTCATTTTCTATTGGTCTCACCCTCAACAGCAATTGGGGTGGGGGGACTTTGTGCTGACATTCCTTACTTCTGGGTGACAGAGAGGAGGTGCAGGATTCTGCCTCAGTGGCTAAGCGTGGTCTAACCTGGCTCTCCCCTTCTCCTACCCCCTCCTCCCCAAAATGTGTATGCCAATTCATGACCCTTGTTCTCTCTGCCCTTCTCAATGCCACAGGACTTGAGCTTCAGGGCCAGGGGGGAGGGTTAGGTTATCTGAAGAGAGGGGGAGGGAAAAAGGCTCACAAGACTCAGTTTCAATAAAGTCTATTGTTGCCTGAGCCTGTTCTGCCCACATGGCACCAGCTGCCCACTGCCCAGTCTGTCTGTCTTCTATGCGCCTCCAGCTCTGTCTCCCTGTCACTTTGCTGCCAAGCTGAGAATGCTTTGCCTATTTTCTCAAAGCTGAGACTAAAGGGATGTCTTGATCTCTGTGATTTTGCTCCGTTTAACATGTCTTTGTTTTTTATTTTCTGATTTGTGTGTGTCTCTGTCTCTGATTTGTGTGTGTTTGTCTCTGATTTTCTTGTCTATCTGTTTCTGTTTCTATAATGAGTGACAGACTGAATCCCCTCCTCAGGTCTGGGAAGGCACCACATCCTGGAGAAAGAACCTCTGCCTATAAATTTCCCATGGGGACCTGGCAAAAGGTAGACTGAGTCAGGGAGAAGGATTCAAAGTCATGGAGCCCAAGGGAGGAAGGAAAACCAGGACTCAGAGGGCTTAGATCACTTCTTCTTACTTGATAGCAGGTGGGGTTAATTCTGACTGCAGCTGAGCTTGGTGCCTGGGAAGTTGGTGCTCATGAGTAAGGTTGGTACTGTGCAAGTGGCCTGGATGAATCCCCTTGTCTGTATGATAGGTGTGACAAGGAAATCACTTTAAAAGACTGATATATATTAATTTAAGGTCGCCAAGGAATTCAGCTATGTAATTCCTAAATGAAAACTCAAGTCAGCAGTCAACCTTTTATAGAGTTTAATTACAAACAGGAGGAAGAAAGGAATTAGAGATAGAGAAAGGGGAGAGAAGGGAATAGGGCTTAAATACCCCTTCTGTTTAGGCTGGGCCAAAAGGCCCAAGCCCTTAGATAGCTGAGGTAAAGAAAGGAGATCAGTCCCTATTACTCACATGACCAAAATGGAGAAACAGTCTCAGGGGCCTCCACCTCCAGCTTCCTTCAGAGCCAACTCTCCAAGCACCACCTCTCAGACCAAAAATCTCTCCAACCAACCACCCCCTCAGTCCTCACACCCCTCTATCTTTAAGGAAACCAAGTTCCCTCCCCTCAGTTCTCACATCTACCAATCACTGTCCATGTCTTCCCTATGCCAATGGTGGCTCTAGCTTAACCCAGGACCGCCCAGAGGTCTGCCCCCTTTGCACATGTCTGTTGAAGGTCATATTCTCAAATAATTAAATCTTGATCCTTTGCTGCAGCCCTTCCTAAATCCTGTTAGGACTGAGTGGGGTGGAAATTGTATTTTCCTGGTTCTGTCATTCCAAGTATCTCTATTGTATCAATTCTAAAATCAATCACGACTCAAAGAACTTCCTGTTCTATGCTTAAGCATAGGTCAAAGCCCTTTCCATTGTTCAGCAAAAGGTTTCTGTCCTAAAGTAATCTTAAGAAGGGAGGAGGAGGAGGAACCTCCCATGCCAATGGGGTTCACATTCCAATAGAGTTCCCACTATCAATAGGAAATTTTTCAAGTATGAAATTTCCCAATGGTGAAATTTCCAACATTTATAAGTCTAAGAAATTTTAAGGTTTACATAGGCAGGGGGACAGAAAAAGGAGGCTCCTGTGATCACTGGGCCCAAGCTCCCATAAAGACTGTCTCCAACTCCATCAGACCCAACAGGACCTAGACAGCAGCTTCAGATCGAAGGAGAGACATCCAGCCACCAGAGGTACCTGGTGGCCCAGTGGAGAGAGAGTTGGTTCTGGAGTCAGGAAGCTCTGATTTAAAATCAAGCTCCAGATAGATACATATTAGCTGTGGGACCCTAGGCAAATTATTTCTCCTGTCTGCCTCAGTTTCCTCAACTATAAAATGGGGATAATAATTGCTCCTACCACCCAGGGCAGTTGTGAGTTTCAAATGGGATAATATCTATAAAAAGCACCTAACATATTGCCTGGCACATAATAGATGCTACTTAAATGCTTTCCCCCTTTCCTCTTCCTCTCCCAAACTCTGCAGAGCCTGAGGTTTTCTAGACAGTTCCTTCTACCAGGTTTTTACACATACATGTTTTTACACACACAGTATGGCCACCAGGGGGCAGGGCACCATTTGTTATCCTTCCTGAGCTGGGAGACAGCTTGTGGTGTCAGTAGAGGGTCCCTATCCAACTCTAACCATCTCTCACCTCCCCTCTCCCATTGCCTTCTCCCCCCCCCCCCATTAGCTGCTCCCCAATTGAGTCCAGCCTCCACATTTTAGGAAGGACTTTGATAAATTCCAGAGTGCCAGGAGGACAGCTATAGGATGGTGAGGGGACTGGAGACCAGACCCCATGAGAGGAGGGAATGAGGGACATTTAGCCACCCTGGAGAAGAGAAGACCTGGGGGGAGGGGGAATGACTAGATCGCTCTCTGTAAGTATCTGAAGGACCAAAATGTGGAAGAAGGATTAGCCTTGCTCTGCTTGACCCCAGAGAGTAGAACTAGGATCAGGGACTACATGAAGAAGTTACAGAGTGGCCTGGGTAAGAAAAAACTTCTTACCAATTTGTTTTGGCCATCAGTGGAGTGGAGTGGAATGGGCCTCCCTAAGAGGTAATGAGTTTCCCATCCCTTTAGGGCAGAGACTTCTCACTTTTTTTTTAAACCTTACTTTTCATTTTCAAATCAGTACTGTAAAGATATTTTTAATATAAATCAAGACACTAAAAATTAAGTGGTCGCCATGGGAAAATTCCCAAATATGAAAATACCCAAGTCATCTGGGTTTTATGGAGATTTTAATTAATACAAATGAAGGAGTTAAGGGGAGAGAGAGAGAGAGAGAAGAGAGAAAAATAATAGGAAGGGTCTAGGCCAAATGGCCTAGGCCTGAGCCTTAAGAGAGACTAGTCAGTCTTTTATCACTCACCACAAGATTGTCCCAAGCAAAACTCCAGTTCTTCACTGAAATCAACTCCTGAACTGAGTTCAGAGAGCCAGCTCCTCCAAACTAACTCCAAACCCCAACCTCCATGGCGAACTCCCCCTGAACTGAGTTCAGAGAGCTCCTTTTAAAGAGAAATTTCTCTTATGTCACCTCCCCTAAATTTTCACATCTACCAATCACAGTAGATGCTTTTCCCCAGGACTGTCCATTCTTAGTTCACATCTTCCCTTGTTATCACCTTCTCTGATTAGATTATATCTTCTGAGTATTTCACATCTCTTTGCTAAACTTGCCCTTTGTAAGTTGCTTGACCTTTTGGTGATTAATTTAACCTTTATAGGTACTTATCACCTTTTTTGTATTAGATCTAAAAATAGACCTAGCTTAAGGTTCTAGCTTTACTATAAGTATGAGTTAAGGACTTTTCATTGTTCAATCAAGAGTTTACAACTTTATCTTCCCCTAAGGCACTGTCTGAGCAGGGTGGAGTAATTTTAAAGTTCTCAATACATTCCTGACTAAGTACCTCCATTGTAGAAAATGGGTAATAGCTTAATCAAATCTTCTGAAGTAGAGTCTGAGCAGTTTTAAGATTCACAGTCCTAAGTATTGGTTCCAAGGCAGAAGAGTGGTAAGGAATAGGCAATGGAGGTTAAGTGACTTGTCCAGGGTCACACAGCTAGGAAGTAGATAAGGTTAGATTTGAACCCAGGACTTCCTGTCTCTAGACCTGGCTTTCAATCCACTGAGCCACCTAACTGCCCATGACATCTCACATTTTTTATGATATATTTCTACCCCCTTGGCAGTATAGGGAAACCTATGGATCCCTTCTTAGAAGAAGAATGTTTTTTAAAGGTGAAAAGGGAAATATATAGGATTACCAAGGAAGTCAATGATAGTAAAATACAGTTATCTAAAATATTACAAAATGCAAGTTCTTGGAGCCCAGGCTCTGAGCCCCTCCTCTAACTAGGTCTCCAAACAGAGGCAGGATGCCCACTGGCTGGGGATGTTATAGAGAGGAATCTTGAGCAGATCCTGATTTCTGGTACAGTACTTTCTGAGGCCTATGAGTCATCAGGCCATGATCCCCAGGTCTCCAGAGAATGCTACCATGTAGCCCCTTAAAACATTTTAATTTTTTCAGTTATATGTAGATAAAATTTTTGACATTTTAAAATTTATGTTTTCTCCCTACTCTCCCCCTCCTCCCAGAGACAGAGAATAGTTTGTTATAGGTTATACCCAACACAAATTTCCATATTGCTCATGTCATGCTAGAAGTCACATATCACACCTACAATAGAAATCTTATGAAGGAAATATAGGAGAAGATGGCACACTTTGACCTGCCTCAGATTCTGACAATTCCTTCTTTGGCTGTGGAGAGCATTTTCTTTTGAGTCCCTTGTGGTTATCTTGGAGACTTGCTTTGCTGATAATGGTTTAGTCCTTCACAGTTGATCATCATGTAATATTTTTCTGTTACTGTATACATAGTTCTCCTGGCTCTGCTCACTTCACTTTGCATCAGTTCATATAAGTCTTTCTAGGTTTTTCTGAACTCATCCTGTTCATTGTTCCTTATGGCACAATAGTATTCCATTATACCCATAAACCACAATTTGTTCAGCCATTCCCCAAGTGATGGACAATCCCACAGTTTCCAATTCTTTGTCACAACAAGAAGAATAGAACCCAGATCCTCTCAATCTAGACCTAGTACTCTATCCACTGTGTTATCTAACTGCCCCTGCTACAGTTCTTTTTAGAATGGTTGTATGAGATTGTATGAGGTTGTATATTGTAATGCTCTTTAATAAAGCAAACAAAAAAAGCCCTGAATAAGCAACTGAGGGTGAGGGCAAAGACTCATTCTCCAATCCTTTAAAGTAATTGGCTCCTATGATGGGGACTCAAGGACTAGCTGCCTTCCTAGGGACACTCTCCAGTTGTCAGTGCCCAGGAGTGCACCCAACACTCCAGATGTATGTCGAACAGAACACAGGAGAGCAATAATTAGGGGAACCTCTTGTCTGAGAGGGGAAAGAGGGATTCTCCTACTTCAACCAGACCCCTTCCTGATAACATTGAATATACTTTACAAATCTTAAAGTGTTATATAAATTTTAGCCATTATTATACACATATTAATGAGTCATCTGAATAAAGATGATAATTAAACCATTTGGTCAGATGAAATCACAAGAGAAAGAAAATGAACAAAAGAAGAGAATAGTGCCAAATACAGCAAAGAGGAAGAGAAGTCTGAATCCTGAGAAAAGACCACCAGATTCAGTAATTGAGGCATTATTGGTCCCCAACAAAGATAGGCCAAAGAATATGAACAAGTAGTTCTCAAAATAAAAAATTGCAAACTATTCACAACCAGGTGCCCAAATAACTAGTAAGAGAAAGTAAATCAAAACAAAGTATGGAAAGATGCCAAAAGATTGATAATTGTCAATGTTGGAGGAATTGTGAAAAGACCAGCACACTAATGCATTGTTGTTGGAGCTGTGACGTGGTTCAACTATTCTGCAAAGCAAATTGAAATTAGGCAAAAAAATAACTAAACTGTCCATATTTTTTGACTTAGTGATCTCACAGCTAGTCATATAAACCAAGGAGGGCATTGATAAAAATAAAATAAAATTTTAAAAGGCTCCATCCACACCAAATAATTATAGTAGGAAAGAACTGGAAACAAAGTAGATGCCAAATCAATAGCTAGATAATCAAGTAGCTAGACAAATTGTAGCACATGAACCTAATGGAATAATATTCTGTAAGAAGTATACAGAGAAACATTCAAAGACTTATATGAACTGATACAATGTAAAGTAAGCAGTGCTAGGAATACAATATATCTAATCACTGCAACAAAGTAAGTTTAAGGGGCAGCTGGGTGTCTCATGGATTGAGAGCCAGGTCTAGAAGCTGGAGGTCCTAGATTCAATCTGGCCCTGGACACTTCTTTCCTGTATGACCCTGGGCAAGTCACTTAACCCCCATTACCTAGCCCTTACTGCTCTTCTACCTTGAAACCAAACACAGTATTGATTCTATGATAGAAAGTAAGTGTCTTTTTTTAAGCACAATAAATTTAAGAACAACTATAAAATAATTAGAAATGAATGTCATGAAATTATAAAGAACAAGTTTAAAGATGAAGGATATTAGATGATATAGCCCCTTGCTACACTGCAGAGATTAGGATTCATGAGTGTGGAATATTGTATATATTATCAGATTTTTATTGAATGTTAATCAGTTTTATGTAGTTCCGAAAGGGGGTACGAGATTCTCTACTATTATAGTTTCACCCTCTAGTTCTTCCTGTAAATTGTTTAGCTTCTCCTTTAAGTGTTTAGGTATTATTCCATTCAGTGCATATATGCTGTGTTGAAATAATTCATTGTTTATAGTACTTTTCAGCAAAATATAGTTTCCCAGATTATCTATTTTATAATACAATTTTTATGTTTGAGGCTATTATTGCCACCCCAGGTTTTCTGAGTTTAGTTGAAGCATAATATATTGGCTCTAGCCCTTTATTTTAAGTCCATGTAAATATTCATTTCAAGTGAATTTCTTATAAACCAATTGTTAGATGTTTCCATTTCTAATCCATTCTGCCATCCTCTTTTGTTTTATAGTTAGGGTCATCCCATTCACATTTACTCTTATGATTTCAATTTATATTTCCTTCCATCCTATTATCTTACCGTAACTCTTATTAAGTTTTATTGAATTTTTTTCTTTTCTTCCCGTCTCTTAAAAAAGGATATTTGTTATAAGAGATGTCAGTCTAGGAAGGGGAGGCGAAGAATATAGACTATTTAAAAACAAAAGATATCAATACAAATCAATTTTTTAAAGAAGATATTATTGGTGTCATTGGATAAGATCTTTGATATGTCTTTGACTTGTTTCAATCTTTAATTTCTTGAGCCAGAGGATGATAATATATATTAGACCAATAGAAGAAAAGATGAAAAGTTGGAGGGATCATCCTTCATTTAAAGTTGAGGAAATTTGACTCAACATAAGGGCAAATGAAGCCACAGAGAAATATGAATTACCTAAGGTCATAATATGGCAAATGGAAGAACAAATATTGTTCTGGTGCTCTAACTCCAGTTTTGGCACCGCACTGGTCCACCAGATGTCCAAGAGAATAAATAGGGCAGAGTTTAGGAGATGGTGAGAGAGTAAGGTCTGATCAGCATTCTGTTCTCTGAGTCTAAGGGCTCTGGCAGCTCCCAATGGCTTACAGACTTCCAAGGGAGACACATTCGAGGCAGAAGCAGCACAGATTCAAGCGGAGTCCTCCAGGTAATCAGCTTGACTGCAGCTATCCTACTTTATTTCTGGGAGATGTTGCCTGATTCTCCTTTAGCACCATGAACCTTAGACACCATCTGGTCCAATCTCCTAATTTTGCAAATGAGGAAACTGAGACCAGGTGATGTGGGCTGAAATATCCCACAAACCCTGCCCAGCAGCTGTACACAATCAGAAGAACACAGAAACAATAACTAGTTAATTAGAGTGGGTCTGCCTTTTAGATAAGACATGAGTTGCTTAACTTCACAGTTATGAGAAAACTCCTTATATCAATCTTTACACATAATCAAGGTCCTTGGTTGGGGTCTCTGAACAGCAAACACAGGTGTTTCTGTTCCCCAGTCACATGGGACTAGGTTCAAACAATGCCCAGTTTCCACAGTCATTGCCCTTTGTAGTCTGCTCAATCGGGCAAAAGTGACCTAAAGCTCAGGACCCAGCATGTTTAACATATCATTAGCATCTTATTTCCATTGTGGTTTGCTTTCCTCCCAGTGGGTAAACAGTGAACCATGGGTAGAGCCACACAGTCCAAAGTGGATCATGGGTTAAGTGGCCTAGGCTCCCTGGAGACACAGGACAACAACTGCCCAAACAAATGACCTCTTCCTTAGTAACTAAGCCAGATAAAAAGCATTCCCGAAAACTGCCAGCCCTTTTCTTTTCTTTTTCTTTTTTTTAAACCCTTACCTTCCGTCTTGGAGTCAATACTGTGTATTGGCTCCAAGGCAGAAGAGTGGTAAGGGGTGTTAGATTTAAAATGGTTGAGGTCTTAAACTGTAGTGATTAAAATAGTGGAAGATAAAAATTGTGAAAGATATAAGAGAGGGTGAGCAAATTTGACCACAGAAATATGTTTCACTATAGTGTCTTGGGTTTTAAAATCAAATATAAGGTGGTCACCAGGGAAATATTCCCAATTATTCAAATACCCAAGTCAATTGGGTTTTATGGAGATTTTAAATTAACAATACAATGAGTAATCAAAGAAAGAGAGAGAGAGAGAGTAAGAAAGGAATAAGTATGAAGGGCCTCAAGCCAATATGGCCTAGACCTGAGCCTTAAGAGAGGAATCAGTCAGTTTTTTTACACTCACCACAAGGTCTGACTAAACAAGGATTTTAGTAACACCAGGCCAGCTCCATCTCAGTGGTCCTCATTAGAGATCCTCCAAAAGGCTTTCTCCAAAAGGATATCTATCTCCTCAAAAGATTCTGCTTTTTCTTATATAGGGGTTTTTCTCCCATGTCACCTCCCCTAAGTCCCTACATCTACTAATCACTGTAGATGTTTTCCAAAAGACAGCCCATTTTGAATTCACAGCTGAGTAGATTAATCTCTTTAGTAATAGAGGGAAAAAATGCTGCTGTGTTGGCTAATTTCATTAAGAGAAAACCTCTGAGTAAGTTTTCACCTTTTTGGTCTAAGTAGTTTACAAGTTGCCCACCTTTAGAGGTACTTAGTATCCCATTGTATCAATTCTAAAACAGTCATGACTCAAAGAATTTCCTGTCCTTTCCATAAACATGGGTCAAAGCACTTTTCATTGTTCTCAAGGAGCTCTCTGTCCTAAAGCAGTCCTAAGTAGGGTGGAGTAGGGATATTCCCAAGGCAAGGAGCCCTCACATTCAAGTAGAATTCTCACTATCTGCTAGGGAATTTTTTAAGTAGAAGATTCCCCAATGGGGGGAAATTTCCAACATTCAAAAGTCTGAGAAATTTTGAGGTTTACAGGGGTAGGCAATGGGGGTCAAGTGACTTGCCCAGGGTCACACAGTTGGGAAGTATCTGAGGCCAGATTTGAACCTAGCCTGGTTCTCAATCCACTGAGCTACCCAGCTGCCCCCTGCCAGCCCTTTTCATTGCTATTGTCTTTCCATCACCAAGCCTTTTTTCCCCTTCTCCATAAAGTTCACTTCCTCTACATGGAGATTGCCTGGGCTATCAGCTCTTTGGACAAGACCCCAGTTTTGCCCCCCCTCAACATTATAGGGAGATGAAGTGACTTGTCTGAGGTCACACTTGGATTTGGCATGGGACATTGTGCCCCCAAATTATAGAAGTTTTTCAGGCAAACTGTAAGCAGGAAAATTCCTTTGCTCCCTTATATCCTTGTGACTCCTGATAGGACCCTGAGAGGAATATTCTCCTTGGGTTGTCCTTTAGATTTGAGATGGACACAGAGATACACCTCCAGGCTATGCCTTCATACCATCCAGCTGTATCCAAGAGCTCTATCTGTCCACTAAACTATGAGGGTCACCCCCCTATATCTTCAGGCAGATCCCGGTTAGATCCCCCCCCAAACTGTGCCTGAATGCATACCCACTGTTGTAAAAAGTATAAAAACCCCAGATTTAATGTCCTCTAGGAGGCAGCTTTCCATCTATGCTGTCCTCCCAGCCAAATTCAACATGGGATCCGATTAATAAATTTCTCTTTTTAGTTCTAAGCTAAGTTATGGAGTCTTGCATTCTTACAAAGGGTACCCTTCCGGAACTCAGGGGTTCACCTCAAGCGCCGCTCTCACCCCCCCTTCCCCCCAACAGACTGTATTAGTGGCCAATACATCTCAGATCTCTTTTCAGGATATTCCTGTCTCTCACTAGTTAAGCCAACTATCTCCCATTCCCCAGAACTGCCTGAGGGAACGGAAGGGGGGGGGGAAGCTTCAGTTTCCTGTATCATCTGTGGTACAAACTGGCAGGCTTTCTACGAACTTTAACAAAGATATAACTGGACAGCGGGAGAGAATCCCGGCAAACACCTCCCAGTCAGTCCCCAAAGATATCCTTCCGCCTCACACGGCCATTTCCATATACGCATGCGTACTGCAGCATTCCACAGCTCGTCCTTTGCTCTTGCCTGTGCTCTTCTAAGCTCCGCCCCACTCAGTGTCGCTTTCTAGAGACGCAGCCAATGGTCAGCTGCGCTGGAAGAGCCGCCTCCCGATTGGCCGGGCTCAGCGGGGGCGGGAATTCGGACGCCGGCGGGGCTAAGGCCTACGAGGAGCTGTGTTTAAGAACCTGGAGTTTCGGTTCGGTGTTCGCGGGCAGAAGCGCGGGTGGAGTGAGACCGTGGTGGGAGAGGGACAGACCAGAGTCAGATCTGAGACCAGGTCCGAAGGTCATCGACTGGGGCTGCGGGCGCATATTACAGCCGGGGAAACTGAAGCCCGGAGAGGGAGAAGGGCCTGACACCCAGCTGGTATGGACTAGAAGTGGGATTCGAACCCTGGCCGGGTGTCCCCGCTCCCAAGCCTTAGGCCCTGGGCTGTGTGAAGGACCTTCTTTGGAGGAGGCAGGCTGAGAGGCGGTTCAGAAGCACTGATAAGGTGCCTACTGTGTGCCAGGTGTGGGGCTAAGAGAGGCAAAGCCAGGTCCTGCCCTCCAGGGGCCCCTCTAATTGGGGAGGGGGACAACAGCGGGGAGAAGCAGGATAAGTCGGGGGCCCTACACTTGAAAGAAGCCAAGAGGTGTAGGGAGGGTGCTCCTGACGGGAGCCCCAGCCCAAGAAAATGGCCAGAGTCTGGAAATGGAGGGTCCTGTGCAATGGAGGAGGCCAGCATCACTGGGTGGAAGAGTCCCTGTGGGAGGAAGGTGTGAGAAGACTGGACAGGGAGGAGGGGCTAGGGGATGAAAGGCTTTGGGGGCTAGATCAAGGATTTTGTTTTTTCTCTTAGAGGCCATAGGGAGCCAGTGGAGTGTATAGAGTGAGGGATGGCCTGGGCTTTAGGGAAATCACTTTAGTGGCTGGAGTGGGGAGAGACCCACCCTCAGGCTATTTCAGAGGGCCTGAGATGCTGGGGGCTTTTCCCAAGGTAGAGGCAGTGTCAGAGGCAGAGGCAGTGTCAGAGGGGAGAAGGGGGCGAATTTGAGAGATGCTGCAGAGATGAAATCACCAGCTTGGATTGGGGGGCGGGGAAGATGGTGGGGAGTCCATCGTGACTCCTGGGTTGTAAGCCTGAGACATGAGGGGCCTAGTGTTGCTCTCTCTAGGAACAAGGAAGGGAGAGGAAACAGGGAAGGGTTTATGGGGAAAGAGATTGTTTGGTTTTAGACAGGCCAGTTGGAGAAAGTGCCAGGCCGTCTTCCTGAGTTCAAATCCAGCTCAAGATATTTATTAGTGGTGTGACCCTGGCCAAGTCACTTACTTCATCCTTCACCTATCTTCCCTTGTTTGTCAAATGAGCCAGAGGAGGAGATGGCAAAGCCCTCCGGCATCTTGGCCAAGAAAACCCCAGATGGGGTCACAGAGAGTCAGACACGACTGAACAGCAGCCGGGTTTAAGGTGTTGTACGGTCTTGGCACTTGGACCATTGAGCCTTGGGATGGGGAGCGAGCTTAGATAAGTAGCCCCGAGAGCCCTCCACGTAGAGGTGGGAGCTAATGAGGTCTCCGAGCGAGATCAGATGGAGGGAAATGAGGGCTTGCGACGGCTCTTCGGGGCTACCCGGCCTTAGTCAGCGTGACCTGGAAAAATACCCAGGCATGGAGCAGGCTCAGAAGATCAGGGTTCAAGCCCCGCCTCCAGTACTGCCTGCCTGTTCTGTGTTTGAGCGCTCACCTGGCAGCCCTGTGGCTATAACTAAGGAGCTAAGAGTCTTCTCAGCCTTCCCCTTTCCTCCGCGTAGCCTTGAACTGCCTGTGCCCACATGCACTGCCCTTTGCCGGCTGTGTGCCTTTGCAGCCACCATCCTTGCCATCCCTCCTTGTAGGCCCAGCTCTCCACCCCGGCGCTCCCCAGGCCGTCGGATCCATGGGGACCTGAGGGTCCGCCCCGCTTGGAGTCAGGATGGTATGTATTGAATGCGCCGGCGGCTGCTGCTTCTTCCTCAAGGCGTTGTTGCCACCCCGGGCGGGCCCTGGACCCCTGCCCGTAGCTCTGCCCTTTTCTTCTTGCAGAGGAGGAGCCTGGCTCCAAGCCAGCTCGCCAAGAGGAAGTCGGAGGGCAGCGGCTCTGATGAGGAAGACTGGCACCCGGAGACCGTGGTGAGGCCGGCACGCGGTTCCCCTCCGTGCCTTTGTTCCCCTCTGCCAGCGTTCCCTCAGGCCTCTGAGAAGGTGGCAGGCCGTGGGCCGCCCCACTCGAGAGTCAGAAAGTTCGGGCTGCAATTTAAGTGCTTCCTTTGCACCAGGCACGCACGGTGCTCCACACTGGGGGTACTGAGAGGGGCAAAGGACAGACTGCCCTCGAGAAGCCTAGCGTGCAGACCGCTACATCTGTCCAGACAAGCTACGGGCAGGGGAAGGCTCTGAGAGGAAAGAGGGTGGGAAAGGTTTCTTGTAGAAAGGGGTCGTGTAGGACCTGGGGCCGCAGGAAGCGAAGGTGAGGAGGAAGCAGCGGCCCTGCTGGAGAGAGAGCAGGGACCGATGGATTGAGGAAGAGGCCTACCAGGATTTGTGAGCAGGATTAAAGGTTAGGGAGGGAGGGGCAGCTGGAGCCCAAAGGAGAGAATGCCAGGCCTGGGGTTGGGAGGTCCTGGGTTCCAATCTGGCCTCAGACACGGCCTAGCTGACCCTGGGTGAGTCACTTAGACTGATGGCCTAGCCCCGCTGCTCTTCTGGCTTATAGCCAATACTCAGACGGGAGTTAGGTTCATGTCTGAACGGGGGTCACAGAAGGGGCAGTCGCTGGAGAGTCACTGACCACCTCGAAGGCTAAGAGTGACCCGAGATGAGGAAGAGGCTGGGGGGTGGGGGGGTGACGTGAGCCTGACTTGTATGGCGAGGGAGTGGCCCGGCGGGGCCTCGGTGCTCTCTCAGGGCTTCTCTCCTTCCCCTCGCCGGACACAGAGCTGATGACCTAAGAGACACGAGAACCCGGGCGCCCAACCCACGGCCAGTGGGCCAGTGGGGAGGGATGAGGCCCGGGAAGGGCTTCAAGCCCGACGGGGAAGAACCGATGCAAAGGCTCCAAGGTGGGAACGGAGAGAGCCGCTGTGCTTGGGTCAGAGGATGGGAAGGGCAGTGAAGATGGGGCTTTTACAGCTCGAAGGGATCGAGGGACGTGAGGGGAGCCACTTGCGGCCCCTGGAACCCGGGCCCCCGTACGCCCTGGTAGCGCTGATCGACGTCTGCCCCTGCAGACAGCAGCCCCCTCGGCGCCGGCCCGTCCCCCCATTCCCATGGCTCCGACCGATTGTCGCCTCCACCCGCCCCGCTGCCCCGCCTGTAGTCACTGGCTGGGCCCTGCGGGGCCTCTTCTCTCCCAGACTCCCAAGAGGCGGAAACCAAGCGGCGAGGCCGGCAGCCCAGAATGCTTCTGGTCACCTTTTCGGAAGCCCCTGACTCAGCTGACCAATCGGCCACACTGCCTGGACAGCAGCCAACATGTGAGTTGAGCGGCCGGGGAAGGCTCCCTGCGGGGGCTGACGGGGGTGGGGGGGGGCTGACGGGGGTGGGGGGGGGTTGGGGCTGTAGTTCAGCCTCCCCACATGACCTCGGACGACTCCCCCGGCTTGGAAGGCTGCAGGTTTTCCGTTCTCTTGAGGGGGCCTGACCTGCTCAGAGTGGGTGTGAAGCTGTCCTGCCAGCTCCCTCCTTCCTCAGCCTTTCGTAAAGCCTCACCCTGTCCCGGCCTTACTTACCTCCCTTTGCAATATTGATCCTTAAGTTAATCAGTCCTAGACTCCTGAGGGTGCAGGGCACAAGGTCTGGAGTCAGGGAGACCCGAGTTCAAATCTGGCCTCAGATACTTGCTAGCTGTGTGATCCTGGGCAAGTCACTTAGCCCCGCTGGCCTCCGTTTCCTCCTCTGTGTAATGAGCTGGAGAAGGCAGTGCTGGAACCACTCCAGTGTCTCTGCCAAGAAAGCCCCAAATGGGGTCACGAAGGGTCCGACATGACTGAACCGACTGGCCACCACCAAGACGTTGCAGGCTCGGCTCTGCTTCTGTCCGTGACCGTCTCTTTCTCATTTCTTCTGCCTTCCGCCTCTGTCCCTTTGTGCTGCTGAAGGAAGACGTTGCCCCCCTTGTTCTCCAGCCTCCCCCGCCCCGCCCCTCGGTCCTCCCGGATTAATTCTCCATGGGCTTCTCCTGTCATCCTGCTTGGCCTCTCTGCCGTGTTTGAGGCTGCCGGCCTCCCCTCCTCCTTCAGGCCTTCCCTTTCCAGGTCCTGCCCGGGCCTGGCCCCTTGGTGCTGGGGCTCCTCCTTCCTGGTTCTTGTCTTGGACGCCCCCTCCTAGAGGGCGATGGGAAGTGGAAGCGGCCAGTGGCTACCCTCCCCCGCTGCTATTCATAATCTTCGCAATCATGTTAATTCTGGAGCCTCAGGGCGGCCTCCAATATATCCCTGCCTTCGCAGCAACCATTTAAAATGCATTAGCTTACTAGAAATTCATGAAGGCCGGAATTCCTCTGTGGCTCCCCTCGAGCACTTCATTCTCCTTAAAAATCTCTCCGTGCCAAGCAGAGCCGCACTCACCCCGGCCGGGGCGGGCACCGAGCCAGGCTCCTGGACAGCCTCCACCCGGCCCGGTGAAAAATCTCTGTCTTGGGTCATGGATGTGCCAAAGCCCGGCGTGGCCGGAGCAGAGGCTGCCCGACGGGGCTGCCGGGCATCCGCATTCAGCCAGCCGTGCACGCTAGTGAAGGTGCCTTATGGGCAGCCCGAGCCCTTGGTGGGGGTCCAGGGTGTGGGCTTGTGGCCGGCCTCCGCCGTGCGCCTCCCCTGCTGCCTGGAAAGGAAGACCTGACAAGGAGCCACCCGGAGTCCCTGTGGGCAGAAGGTGACCATCACGCTGCCCGAGACCCCCCAGGGGAGGCCGAGCCTCAGCCCTTCCCAGGCCCCACCACATCGCGGAGGCCACTCGTCCCGCCACCTCCACCCGACCAGTTCTGCCCCCCTTCTGTAGAGCCCCTCGAGGGCGCCGGTGGGTGGGGCCCCTGGAGGGTGGCGGGTGCCCCCGGCCAGTGTGGGAGCCATTGGTACCTCCTGGGTCCCCGGGGCTGGGCTTTGTGTACCCCTGAGAGGTGATGCCATCCGGGCATGGGGTGGGGTGGAGAAGGGGAGGAGCTCGAGGCTGCGCCCAGCAGGGTCAGCTGCCCACCAGGTCCAGGCTGGCCTGCAGCCTGAAGGCCGGGGCGGGCTTCGTGATGCTCTGCTGCCTTCTGGGGGGCCTCGGGCAGGTCCCCACCCTTCTGTCAGGCGAGACGGCTGGGTTCCGTGGCAGCCCCCACGTTCCAGGGGTCCAGCGGAGACGGGAGGGCCTGGGTTCAGGTGTGACCGTGGACACGTCCAAGTCACCTGACCCCCACGGCCTGGCCTTCCTGCTCTTCTGCACAGTATTGTGAGATGGACGGTGAGTCCCACTCCTCCAGAGAGACGGCTAGCAACCGAGAGGCGGGGGAAACCCCCACAATGTAGAAGAACCTCATTAAGAAGTTTGAGGAACAGCTACCGCTTGTGAGGCACTTTGCCGTTTTGGTCTTGGTGTTTTTAAGGCCTCACTTTCCATGTTAGAGTCAGTACTGTGTGTGGCTCCGAGGCAGAAGAGCCGTCAAGGCTGGGCCATGGGGGTCAAGTGACCTGCCCAGGGTCACCCAGCGGGGACGTGTCTGAGGCCAGATTGGAACCCAGGACCTCCCGTCTAGGCCTGGCTCTCCATCCACTGAGCCACCCAGCTGCCCCCACTTTGCAGTTTTGCAAAACACTTTATGAATTTTCTCTTTCACGGCGTACGACGCCCTGGGGAGGCAGGTGCTGCCCTAGAGGCAAGCAGCAATAAGGCCCCCCGGCCCCAGGTGTCCGGGGCTACACGTGAGCTGGCGGAGCCACAACATCCAAACGTCTGCAGTTGTTGCCGCGTTTCGCTGGCCGGCAGACGAGGCAGTGTGTGGGGTCCTGCCTCGGCTTCACCCCCCTTTCCAGCAGGTGGGGCCAGCCGGGTGCTCACGGCGGCTGCTTGTCTTCCCCCTCCAGGAGGCCTTTATCCGGAGCATCTTGTCGAAGCCTTTCAAAGTCCCCATCCCCAACTACCAAGGTGAGAGGGAGAGCGGGCGGGCGTCCCCCGAACTTGGGCCTTCGTAAAGGAAGCGAATAGCGTCCGGGCCTGGACGGCTGCGGGAAGGGGGTTGTGCTACGGCTGCCACGGGGGTCCGGCCGTCCAGCCAGGGTGCTGCTTCTGTCAGGGGCCGGAGGGGCCTGGCTGTCCAGCCGGGGTGCTGCTTCTGCCCAGGGGCCTCTGGGGTCCGGCCGTCCAGCCGGGGTGCTGCTTCTGCCGGGGGCCGGAGGGGTCCGGCCATCCAGCCGGGGTGCTGCTTCTGTCCCTCCCCGAGGTCCCTCCCCTCCGCATCTCCAGGTGCAGAGAAGGCTGCCGCCCCCCTCAAGCCCTGGGCAGTGGGGAATGGCAGGGCCGGGAACATGGGGCCTTCAGAGAGGCCTACACAGCGGGCTACAGGCACCTGGCGGGGGCTGCTAGGTGGCTCGGCCGAGAGCCAGGCCCAGGGACGGGAGGTCCTGGGTTCCAGTCTGGCCTCAGACACTTGCCCTGGCCGATCCGCAGAAGTGACTGGGGTGGGAGGTGAGGGCTCTACGATGGCAGAATCAAAGGCAGCTGGCCCTGGCGGGGAGGGCACCGTCCTCCTTTGTGTCAGGAGAGAGGCGGGGGGCTGCGGCTGCTGAACGTTGCATGCACTTTACAGTTAAGCCTCTTGTTGGTTGGTTTGACTTGACTGGGAGGAAGGCAGCGTGACGGCGGATTACGGGGATCAGAGACGCGGAGAGAAGCCCCCTCCCCCCGCAGAGTGGCTGACTGGCCCCCTTGTCCGCAGGTCCTCTGGGCCTCCGGGCCTTGGGCATCAAGCGGGCAGGGCTCCGGCAGGCCCTCCACGACCCACTAGAGGAAGGAGCTCTGGTTCTGTACGAGCCGCCCCCTCTGAGCGCCCACGACCAGCTGAAGCTCGACAGGTGAGTGACCAGGAGGAGCGCGGCCTTGCTGGGACCGGGGAGGGCCTGGCGTTTGCCTGGCCGGCGTCCTCTCCTCCGTCTAGCGCGTGGGGAGGCTCCCTCGTAGGGGCTTTTTGTTTGTTCTGGGCAGCACCGAGTGCGCTTAGGAGGAGGCGGGAGGCCGAGGCAGGCTCCCGTCCAGGCATCGTTGGCCCGGGGACGGGAGGGCGGGACACGGCGGACCCCAGACCCACCCCACGTTGGGTCAGATATTCTGTGGAAACGGAACAGAGAAGGCAGCCCGCCAGCACCCACTCGGGGTTTACACCTGCGGGGTCAAGGCCGCGTCCTCCCTCGGACTACCAGGGTGTCGGAAGGGCCTCAGCCTGGCTCTGCCCGCAGAGGCCTGTGGAGGCTGGTGGTCAGAAGGAGCACCTCCCAGAGCCCTGCGGCGGAAGGGGCTGCCCTGCCCCCCCTTCCTGCAGGCAGGCTAGACGGCTGCTTCCAAGAGGCTTTCAGTGGGGGCAGCAGGTGGCTCGGGATGGGGATGGCGACGGGAGGCCTCAAGCTTCCTGCCGTGCGATCCCGAGCAAGTCACTTCATGGCCGGGGCCCGGCCCGGGCCGCCCTTCTGCCTTGGGCCTGATCTTAGGATTGACTCCAAGACAGAAGGTGAGGATGAAAGGAAAGGCACGGGCAGCTGCCAGCTCGGCCACCGGCTCCACCATCGCGCTCCCGAGCCCGGAGCTGCTTCAGCCGTTCCGTGTCGCGTGTGTAGGAGCCCATCGGGTAGGGCTCCCCGATCCCCAGCACGCTGGCGGCGGCTCGCAGGCGTCACCGAGTCACGGGGCGTCTGATGGCCGGACAGCCGCGTCCCCGCCAGGTCAGTGTGTCCGAGCCCACGGCGGGGAGGGGAGCCTGGAGGCTTCCCCGAGCTCTGCCTCATCTCGACCTCTGCGGGCCATGAGCCGGCTGAAATGGGAAACTGGATCTTTGAAACCTCTGTGTGTCTGTCTGTCCGTCTGTGTCTCTGTGTCTGTCTCTTGTCTCTGTGTGTCTGTCTGTCTGTGTCTGTGTCTGTCTCTTGTCTCTCTGTGTCTGTCCGTCTGTGTCTCTGTGTCTGTCTGTCCGTCTGTGTCTGTCTCTTGTCTCTCTGTGTCTGTCTCTTGTCTCTCTGTGTCTGTCTGTCCGTCTGTGTCTCTGTGTCTGTCTCTTGTCTCTCTGTGTCTGTCTGTCCGTCTGTGTCTCTGTGTCTGTCTCTTGTCTCTCTGTGTCTGTCTCTTGTCTCTCTGTGTCTGTCTGTCCGTCTGTGTCTCTGTCTGTCTCTTGTCTCTCTGTGTCTGTCTGTCCGTCTGTGTCTGTCTCTTGTCTCTCTGTCTGTCTGTCTGTCTGTGTCTCCGTGTCTGTCTCTTGTCTCTCTGTGTCTGTCCGTCTGTGTCTCTCTGTCTCTGTCTCTCTGTCTGTCCATATGTCTCTCTTTTAATAGTAAATCTAACAAAAGCCTCCAGATTATCTTACTCATAACAATTAGTCTCCCCTCAGTTTCACTCTTTGCCTCCCTGAAGAGAGCTGCTGTCAGGATTTTACTCGGGGTCTAGACCTGGTAGCGGGGCCCCTGGGGGGTGTCTAGCTCCCAACAGCTCCCTGCTATGGTGGGACCTCTTCCCAGCCCCCCCAGCGTGGGTGGTCTTATTTTTCTGTCATCTTGGCCAAACAGACGGGCGTGAGGGGGTCCCTCAGAGTTGTTTTAATTGGTACTTCTTCCATTATTACTGATTGAGGGCGATTTTTCATACGTTCTTGGCGGCTTGGACTCTAAGACACGTTTGTTAGTCAGGGCGGGGGTTTCCGAAGACCCCAGGGCCAGAGGAATAAGGAACAGGAATGAGGGAGGCCCGACGAGGAGGGGGCAGAGAGGACCAGGGGTTTGGGCAGGAGGAAGAGATGGTTGCCTGTCCGATGGAGGCTTGGAAGCGCAGGCATTACTTAGGGAAGTTTGCTGGCCTTAGCATGGAGCATTGCTTTATGGTTGGGGTTCTGAGGCAACAAAGGGGACAGCCAGTGGCTCTCTTTCAGATGCATACAGGAAACTTTTGGTGTTTGGTTCCCGCAGGGCATGACTGAACTCGCCCTTGGCCTTGGCTGCAGGATGCCTGGCTCAGGGAGGCCCTGAGCCAGGGCAGTGCCGGCTCGGAGCTGGCCGTTTGGGTCATTTTTGATGCAGGCTTTTCTCAGCTGATGCGGCCAATTTGAGAGAGGGTTGTGGGCTAGCAGCGATGGTGAACCTTTAGAGCTCGCGTGCCCAAAAGGCACTTTCAGGCCACTGGGAGCCCTCTGTGTTACCGCAGATAGTGAGGGAGGAAGTGCTCGCATGGAGTGGCTGGGCACGTGAACACTGTCTTCAGACATTGTGGAGAGGGGGAGGGGAGCAGTCTCCTCCGGCACGTGTGCCATGCCTTCCCCAGCACAGGGCTAGGGCCTTCCCGTGTAGCTGTGGGTAATAGAGAGGGGAGACTTCTGCTGATCCTTCCATGGGTCCTTGGGTCGGGAAGGGTGGGCTGGAGCCTCGTGTGGGCACCAGGACCGAGGAATGCCACGCTGATCCTCTTCCTGAGATCCTGACTGGCACTGCCTGCTGGGTGCTGACCCTGTGTGAGAAGGGCCTGGCCCAACCCTTCCCCGGAAAGGGCTCTAATCCAGTGGCTGTGAATAGCAGGAGGCTGTCCTTGCCACCCACCAAAGCTCGGCCTTGCAGGAGCCGCAGGGAGAAGGGAGAGTAGAATGATGACCTCTCAATTTGCAAACGTCTGGGAGGGGGCGACCAGGCCCTGCCTCTGTGGAGCAAACAGTCTCATCGGCTTGGCCCGGGGAGTGCAGCCCAGGCAGAGGTCAGTGGATGGAGGAGTGGCAGCGAGCTGCTGCCAGAGGAGGCCACGCCAGGGCTTGGGTGGGTTTCAGTGGACAGGCACATAGGGAGTGGCTGTGAAGGGAGACAGGGCGGCCTTGTGGGGGGGGGGACAGGGGGAGCCTTCAGAGCATTCACACAAGGGAGCGACGGGGTCTGGCCTGTGCCTGAGGAAAAGCGATGGGCCAATGATGGAGGCGGTTGGGAGGCAACCCTGGCAGAGGCAAGGAGAAGCCGTGAGGCCTGTTGGGGGGAGGGATGGAAAAAGGAAGGAGGGGACGGACAGTGGTGTGAGTCTGCTCCAAGGAGAAGAGCCTTCTGATGGGTCTGGGGGAGAGGCAGGGGCGGGGGGGCAGGGGGCTTCCCCAAATTTGTGCCATTGGTTGGGGAAGTGACTGAGGCCAGCGAGGAAGCTATGGTGCTCATCCAGGCAGGAGATGAGGAGTCCGTGGTGACTGCCATGGATGCCGGCAGAAAACTGGGCGGCGTTTGCCATGGCAATGGCAAGGGCTCAGCCTCGGGAAGGGGCAGCTGGCCGGGCTGTGCAGCCGGGCTGTGGATGTCTCCTGGGAGAGCTGCAGGCATCTGGAGGGCAGCTGAGTGGGTGGCCCGGCTGAGGATGGCCTGAATAACCAGAGCCGCATTTCAAGAGTGCTTTAAGTTAGGCTGGAGGAGGGGCTGGAATATCTGAGAGGCTGATGGGAGAAGGCTTGTTCTGCTAGAGCCCAGAGCAGTGGGTGGAGAGCTGCGGGGGAAGGAGGGAGGACGCTTCCCCTTTGGGTGACCCCTCGGGGTGTGCGTGTCAAGGGGATTCTCTCAGGCCTGCCTGGGTTAGACTCTGACCTCTAGCCAGCCCTCTGGCAACCGTAGCCTGAATTCACTGAGCTAGTGCCAGGCACTGAGTTTGGAATGGGGGTCCTGGGTTTGAATGCTGTCTTGCTAAACTGACCGTAGCCATGGGACCTTGGGCAGGTCATTTTCTGGGTCCTGGGTGCCTGGCTGTACTAGGAAGGTTTGGGTGAGAGTCTCTAAGGCCGGCTCCACTTACGCTGACGTGACCGGCCAGTAAAGGGGTTGACGTGCTTTTCCTGGAACAGTCCCCCAGCCCTTTGGGGTAGCCAGCAAGCCCACTTAGCAGAGAGGAGCCCGGCGGCAGCCCGACCTCCACCAGCGAAGTCCTGAAGGTCCCACGTCTGCCAGTTCCTGGCCTGATCTGTGGAGGGCCGGGAGTGTGCCTGATGTGGCCATGGCAAGGTTTTGTTTCTGGAGCCAGTGAACCACTAGGAAGACGGGGGGGGGGTGCTAAAAAGTGGGTGCCCCTCGGTGGGGTGTCATCTGAAGCACCACCATCCGTGTGCCTTGCCCCCCTCTGTCTGTCTCTGACTCTGTCTCTGTGTCTATCTCTCTCTCTGTCTCTCTGACTGTCTCTGTGTCTGTCTCTGTCTCTGACTCTGTCTCTGACTCTCTCTGTCTCTGTCTGTCTCTGTGTCTATCTCTGATTGTCTCTGTCTGTCTCTCTGTCTCTGACCGTCTCTGTCTCTGTCTCTGACTGTCTCTGTGTCTGTCTCTGACTCCGTCTCTCTGTGTCTGTCTGTCTCTGTGTCTGTCTCTGTCTCTCTGTCTGTCTCTGACTCTGACTCTCTGTCTCTGACTGTCTGTCTCTGTGTCTATCTCTGATTGTCTCTGTCTGTCTCTCTGTCTCTGACTGTCTCTCTGTCTGTCTCTCTGTCTCTGACTGTCTCTCTGTCTCTGACCGTCTCTGTCTCTGACTCTGTCTCTGTCTGTCTCTGACTGTCTCTGACTCTGTCTCTCTGACTGTCTCTGTGTCTGTCTCTCTGTCTCTGTGTCTGTCTCTCTCTGTCTGTCTCTGACTCTCTCCCCCTCCCTCCATCCCTCTGTCTCTCCATTTTCCCCTTCTCTCTCTCATTCTCTTTCTCTGGGGGGTGGGGGCTGGGGCTGCCCTTGTCTGAGGCCACATTGGTGAGTTAGGGCAGTGCCGCATCTGCTGGCATCACCTTTGTCACCAGCAGAGGGGGTTGGTCACTGGGGAGCTAGTCAGGTGGTAGGAGGAGAGCAAGGATGTGTTAGCACCGAAGCTTGTTCACCTGCTCAGAGCTCTGGGAGGAAACCAGAGATGGAGCCTGTCACGCGGCGCTGACCAGCCTTCCTCCTTCCTTGCCAAGTGGGCCTTGACCAGGGTATGGTCCGTGCCAGGAAAACTCCTGGAGGGTTTTCCTGCTCACATGCTCACTCTGTATTGTCTGACCTCTTCTCAGGGAGAAACTCCCCGTCCACGTGGTGGTCGATCCCATTCTCGGCAAGGTCTTACGGCCCCACCAGAGAGAGGTGAGTGAGGGGAGCCGAGCCCGGGAGGCCTGCGGGGACGCTTGGGGCCGACAGGTCCCCATCACCATGCTCTGCTCCCGGACCCTGGCCCTTGTTTTGAGCAGCCCCATGACAGGGCGCCCATCTTCCTCAGGGCGTCAGGTTCCTGTGGGAGTGCGTGACCAGCCGGCGCATCCCTGGCAGCCATGGCTGCATCATGGCGGACGAGATGGGGCTGGGCAAGACCCTGCAGTGCATCACGCTGATGTGGACGCTCTTGCGCCAGAGCCCCGAGGGCAAGCCTGAAATTGACAAGGCTCTGGTGGTCTCCCCCTCCAGCCTGGTCAGGAACTGGGCCAATGAAGTACACAAGTGGCTGGGGGGGCGGGTCCAGCCCCTCGCCATCGACGGGGGATCCAAGGAGCAGATCGACCAGAAATTGGGTATGGACCGAGCGGGTCTCCTGCCCCACCCCTAGCGTCTGGGAGGCTGAGCTGGCAGCGTTGGAGGTGGGGAAGACCGTACACGGGAAGAGAAAGGAATGAATTCTGAAAATAGTTTTCATGTTAAAGTAGCCCTCAGTTAAGCAGTTTTCATCTTGACGATGGTTTGACATGAGGACAACAGGCTGTCTGTGAATTCTCTAAAGCTCACATCTCTGCACTCCCTCCCTCCCTCCCTCCCTCCCTTCCTTCTCTCTCCCTCTCCTCTCTGCTTCTGTTCCTTCACAACCTCCACCTGGCGCTCTCTCTCCTTCCCTCTCTCTCCCCCTCCCTCTCTTCCTCTCTTTTTCCCTCTCTGTCTGGCTCCATCTCGCCCTCCTCCCTCTCTCTGCCTCTCCCCCTCTCCCCCCTCCCCCCTTCCCTTCTCCCCTTCTCTCCCTCTCCCTCCCTCCCTCCCTCCCTCTCTCTCTTTTCCCCTCTCTGTCTGGCTCCATCTCGCCCTCCTCCCTCTCTCTGCCTCCCTCCCTCCCCCCTTCCCTTCTCCCCTTCTCTCCCTCCTCCCCCCTCCCTCCCCCTCCCTCCCTCCCTCTCTTTTTCCCTGTCTGGCTCCATCTCGCCCTCCTCCCTCTCTCTGCCTCTCCCCCCTCCCCCCTCCCCCTCTCCCTCTCCCCCCCCCAGCCGGCTTCATGAACCAGCGAGGCTCCAGGGTCCCGTCTCCCATCCTCATCATTTCCTATGAGACATTCCGCCTCCATGCTGACGCCTTGCAGCGAGGAAGTGTGGGGCTGGTGATCTGCGATGAGGTAGGCGTCCGCAGAGAGCTTCCAGGCCAGGCTTTTGGGGAGACGGAAGTCCAAGTAGAAAAGGGACGTCGTTCTGCAGCCATTTCTGGAGCGCCTCACGTTTGCCGGCAGGGAGGTGGGCGCCGGCGGTCTGCTTCCTGTCCAGGCCGCCATCTTGGCCGGACGGCGGTGCCATCTCTGCGTGCGCCTGTGGCCGAGTCGCCGTCATGGTGTCCGTTTGCACGGCTCCAGGAGGCTCTCAAAGGGGCTGGTGGCAAATCCATTTGACCGAGGAGGAGACACGCGGGCCGCTGTGGTCTGCCCCCTCCATAGGAAGGGCCTCCCGGAGGAGGAAGCCCTCGAGGGGGGCTCTGAGTTCCACAAGGGGGAGGTGAGGAGGGAGAGCATTCTGGAGGTGAGGACAGGCTCAGCCAAGGCACAGAGGCCAGAAGGGTGAGCAGCCCTGCGGGGCTGGAGCCGAGGCCCAAGTCTGGGGAGGGGAGTGGGTTCGAGCAAGATCGTGATGCATGAGACTTTGTCGTGTATCCTTGGGCTTCCGGGTCGGGGAATGGCGGTCTGACAGCTGTGTGGAGGCCCATTAGGAGGCGGTTGTGTGGGGAAGAGAAGGGGACAGAGGCCGAGACATGTTGGGAGGGTCCAGGGGACTCGGCCGGGTTTGAGCCTGGGGCCCGTTGGCAGAAACGGGGACATCGGAGGGAGAGATGCCTGGGAATGGAGGCCGGGAGGCACGGAGGGGAGAGCAGAGCGTTCCTCGGACTTGAGTCTGAGAATCCCGGGGGCCGAGGAGCTCCCGGAGAGAGGGGAGGCCGAGGTGGAGGCCGGCACTGACGGGATGTCCTGCCTGCGGGAGGCAGCCTCCTCTGAGGCTGCTGCTTTCCCCCTGGAGGCCCTGAGCGATGGCCCCGGGCCCGGGATCCCCGTCTGTTGGCGGCACGGGGCCGGGAGGAAGCCCGGTGGAGTCTTGGCGGGTTTTCAGGGGAGGCTCCAGAGTCGGCTCTCGGTGCCGAGGTTCTTGGGGTCTTCTAAAACCCCCGAATCTTTTTCGGTTACACCAAACCTCGTTCCCCTGAGAAGCCTCTCTGGAGCCCGCATGGAGCCGGTTCCTTCCTGGCTCCGGCCCCGCCTGAGCCTCCGGCTTTGTTTTAGGGCCACAGACTGAAGAACTCCGAGAACCAGACGTACCAGGCGCTGAACGGCCTCCACACCAGCCGGCGGGTGCTCATCTCGGGGACGCCCATCCAGAACGACCTGCTGGAGTACTTCAGCCTGGTGCACTTTGTGAACGCGGGCATCCTGGGTGAGAGGACGCAGGGCTCTCCTGTGCCTGGGGGCAGGGGCACCCCGAAAGGACGGGGGCCCGCAGAGCCCATCCGAGAAGCCGGGCCTCTGCCAGCTCCCTGTGTGTTGGCCTCAGTGGAGCCGAGTTCAAATCCTATTCCTGCCTTTTCTCTTTTGTTTTCAAACTCTTCCCTTCCATCTTGGTATCAGTTCTTTCTTAACCTTTACCTTCTGTCTCAGAAAGGGTACTGAGCAGTGGCTGTAAGGAAGGGCTGGGCAGCGAGGGCTAAGGACTTGCCCAGGGTCACCGAGCAGCTGGGCGCTCTATCTGCTGAGCACCCGCTGCCCAGTCTGTTTCCTTGTAAAATGAGGCATCGGGTTAGTCTTCTGGTTCTAAGAGCAGGAAGGAGGCCCAGGAGGTTTCCAGAGGGTGGGGCTCGGCCGTCCTCGAGAAGGGAGGCCGGGGCCTTGTTGGGCTGAGAAGGCTGCGAGCCCCCCGGAATCGTGCCGCTCTCGCTGTCACCAGGGACGGCTCAGGAGTTCAAGAAGCACTTCGAGCTGCCCATCCTGAAGGGCCGAGACGCAGACGCGAGCGAAGCTGCCAGGCAGAAGGGCGAGGAGCGCCTCCAGGAGCTCGTCAACGTCGTCAACAGGTAGAGCCCCGGAGACGGGAGGCTCCCTCCCTGACCGCTCTCCTGCCCCGCACTCCTCGACAGAGCCCCGTCCATCGTGCATTTTACAAGGGAGGAAGCTGAGGCCCAGGGGAGTGCCCGAGCGGGAGCATCCTTGGTAGAGAGGGGCCCAGCCGGGGAGGCCGTCTGGTCGAGAGCGGAAGTGAAGATCCCTCCCTTCCCCCGCCCACCTTTTAAGCCCCAACGACACCTTGCTGCTCTCAGGGGCCCCTGGGGTGGCTCAGGAGCTGAGGCCAAGCCCTCCCTGCTGCCCATCACAGGTGTCTGATCCGGAGGACCTCAGACATCCTCTCCAAGTACCTACCTGTGAAGATCGAGCAGGTGGTCTGCTGCAGGTACGCATGTGCTGGCCTGGCCTGGCCCGGCCCGGCCCCGTTCCTCTGGGCCCTCTCCTGTCCTCTCTGGCCCTCTCCGGCCCTCTCCTGTCCTCTCTGGCCCTCTCCGGCCCTCTCCTGTCCTCTCTGGCCCTCTCCGGCCCTCTCCTGTCCTCTCTGGCCCTCTCCTGTCCTCTTTGGCCCTCTCCGGCCCTCTCCTGTCCTCTCTGGCCCTCTCCGGCCCTCTCCTGTCCTCTCTGGCCCTCTCCTGTCCTCTCCGGCCCTCTCCTGTCCTCTCTGGCCCTCTCCGGCCCTCTCCTGTCCTCTCTGGCCCTCTCCTGTCCTCTCTGGCCCTCTCCTGTCCTCTCCGGCCCTCTCCTGTCCTCTCCTGTCCTCTCTGGCCCTCTCCTGTCCTCTCTGGCCCTCTCCTGTCCTCTCTGGCCCTCTCCAGTCCTCTCTGGCCCTCTCCGGCCCTCTCCTGTCCTCTCTGGCCCTCCCCTGTCCTCTCTGGCCCTCTGAGCCCCACATCATCTCCCCAAGGACAGATTTGCTCCTCTCTGGAGTGCTTGTTTAAGGCTGGGAAGGGGCTCGCTACCTGTGTGAGGCCTTGGGGCTCTGGGCCTGGGATCCCGACCCTCACAGCGCAGGGCCAGGCCGCTTGGGGTCTGGGGGGAGGCTGGGAGGCTGGCCGGAGGTCCCCCCCCCCACGCCAGGCTCTGGTCCACAGGTTGACCCCGCTGCAGACTGAGCTGTATAGACGGTTCCTCAGACAAGCCAAGCCTGCGGAGGAGCTGCGGGAGGGCAAGATGAGTGTGTCGTCTCTGTCCTCCATCACGTCCCTCAAGAAGCTGTGTAACCGTGAGTGCGGGTTCCTTCCACACACGCCTTCCTCTCCAGCTCTGAGCTCTCAGACTCCAGGAGGCTGCCACTGGCCTTCGCTGCCTCCACAGCCCCTCTGGCTTCCAGCCCCTTGTCTCTGCTCTCACGAGCGTGCCTGGGCTCAGGCCCTTCCCCTGACAGCCTCCCATCTGGCCTCCAGGCCATCTTCCTCTCTGCTGCCAGAGCAATTGTTCTGTGCTGGTGTCTTTACACTCACCCCGGCCGCTTCCAGGACCAAATAGAAACTGCTCTGTGACTTTGAAAGTCCTCTGCAGCTTGGCCCCCACCCCCACCTCCACACCTTTGCACTGGCAGCGTCCTCTGCCTCCCAGAGTCCTAACTTCCTTCAAGCCCCACCAGGATGACGTCCTCCCAGGACACCCCTGCCAGCTCCCTCTTCACCCCCTGAGCGGCCAGCAGCTGAGAGGGAGGCGTGAGGAAGCCTGGAGGAGGGGCAGGACAGGAGCAGCTTCTGCAGACAGTAGGGAGCTGCCATGTGGGGGAGCCCAGCGCGACCCCCAGAAAACATCTGGGGGGCAGGGCCGGGGCTCTCTGCAGCCCCCCGGGGAAACTGAAGCGAGCTGTGGCCTCTCAGACCCAGGCCTCATCTACGACAAGTGTGTGGAGGAGGAGGAAGGCTTCGCCGGAGCGCTGGCCTTGTTCCCGCCCGGCTACAGCGGCAAGTCGGTGGAGCCGCAGCTCTCAGGTGGGTGCCGGCCCAGGCCAGTCTCGAGGGGTTCCCTGTATGACCCGCGGGTGTCGGGTCCCCCAAACATTGGGTCCTTCCCCACAGGAGGGAGGCTGCTGCGGGTGACCCGGGAAGCCTCGTCCTGCCCCCCTGCTGCCCCCGCTGTGGCCTGAGCCGTCGGGCCTCGAACCTTGAAGTGCTCGTGTGGCCAGAGCGGGGGGAGGCGAGAGGCCCGTCGGGGGGCTTGGCGTGGCCACTGCTGCGGGGGCCTCCGGGGCAGGCCTCCCCCTTTGCCCCAGGGCAGGCGGGCTCTTGCTTGGGGCGAGGGAAAAAGGAGGCGGCTTTTGCCCCACGGACGTTCCTGGTCTAGCCTGTGCCCGGCCAGTGGCCCGGGGACCGGGGACCGGGGAAGGGGTTGAGGCGGGCTGTGGGCTCGGACCTCTGCAAGGGCCCCGACTCGGGTCTTTGTGCAGGGAAGATGCTGGTCCTGGACTACATCCTGGCTGTGACGCGACAGACCAGCAGCGACAAGGTTGTCCTGGTGTCCAACTACACGCAGACCCTGGACCTGTTCGAGAAGCTCTGCCGCCTCCGGAGGTACGTCCCGGAGCCAGCCGAGCCAAGTTCGCCTGGGACGGGCGTCTCTGACTGGCCCGCCGGCTCAGGCCCCTCCGGTCAGCCGAGTCTGGACGCGACTCCCCGTCTAGAGCTTGTCGGGTCGGTCCTGGGGGGCCGGATGGGGTCTTGTGACTGGCGTGGATGCAGGGCCAGATCCCAGGATCCCCGAATCTCGGCCCCAAGCCCTTCCTCCGGCCAGACTCCAGGCCATAATCAGCCCCGTTACTCCTAGTTGTCCCCACGCACGGCTCTCGTGTCGGGAGAAACGGCCCTACTTGGGGGGCTTTCCTGTGCCCCACCCCGTCACCCCTCCCGCCCCGGCACAGGTATCTCTACGTCCGGCTGGATGGCACCATGTCTATCAAGAAACGGGCCAAGGTGGTGGAGAGATTCAACAGCCCCTCGGTGAGTAGCGAGCGGCGACTCCTGGGGAAGCGCGGGGGCTCCTCGGCTCACGGCCCGGAGGGCATCTTGGGACCCTTCATAAGGCTGCCAGGGGGAAAGGCCTGGAAGAAAAGTGGGGGGAGGGGTGACAGGCGGCGAGCTGCCTGCTGGCCTCTGAAAGGATGTCACAGGGCCGGAGCTGCTTCCGGAGGGAGGGCTCCGAGAAGGGCCAGTTCCTTCCGCTCCCGGGGGCCTTGCAGGCGGTGACAGGCCCCCGTCCTCCCGGACTCCCCAGAGCCCAGACTTCATCTTCATGCTGAGCAGCAAGGCAGGCGGCTGCGGCCTCAACCTCATCGGGGCTAACCGGCTCGTCATGTTCGACCCCGACTGGAACCCCGCCAACGACGAGCAGGCGATGGCTCGCGTGTGGCGGGACGGCCAGAAGAAGACCTGCTACATCTACCGCCTGCTCTCGGTGAGCCCACGCGGCCTCGGAGGCCTCGGCCCGGGGCGGGAATGGGGTCTGGGGCCGCCGAGCACCCCCGAGCGGCCGGGTCACGCCGTCACCCCTGCCCCCAGGCCGGGACCATCGAGGAGAAGATCTTCCAGCGCCAGACCCACAAGAAGGCCCTGAGCAGCTGCGTGGTGGACGAGGAGCAGGACGTGGCTCGGCACTTCTCCCTGGGGGAGCTGCGGGAGCTGTTCACGCTCAATGAGGCCACGGCCAGCGACACCCATGACAAGTGAGGCGGCGGGGAGGGAGGGCATCGGCCTCTGGGCCCGGGCGTGGGTGTGGGCACCCTCCATCGGCCCGGCCGCTGGCATCGTGTCCCGTTTCCCCAGACTGCGCTGTCGCCGCTGCGTGAACGGGCACCAGGTCCGGCCGCCTGCCGAGGGCTCTGACTGCACCTCCGACTTGGCCCAGTGGCACCACAGCGCGGACAAGAGGGGGATCCCAGATGCCGTGTTGTTGGCAGCCTGGGACGCCGCGGTTACCTTTGCCTTCCATCAGCGCTCACACGAGGAGCAGCGGGGGGTTCCTTGAGCCCTGAGGCTGGACCTGGGTGGGTCCAGCCCATCGAGTGGCCGCAGCCACCGAGGCGGGTCTGGCTAGGAAGCCCGAGCTTGCTGCATTGAGAGCCGGAGTTGTCCGGCCCAGACTGCTCCTGTCAACACTGCCCAGAGCCGTGGGAGAGTCAGTCGGCCACGTCACCAGGAGCCAGAGATCTGCAGAACACTTTTATTTTTAAAAACGTAAAAAAGGCACAAAGGAATAAAGGCATTAAAAACTGATAGTGGAGTGGAGAGAATTGGGGGTGGGGAGGGGAGCTACGGCCGCGTACGAGATGGGAGCCAGGCCCACCGGCTGAAGAAGAGGCCGGTCTCCTGGTCAGGGCTCGGGGCGGGGGCGGAATCCTGGGGGGCCTTTATGTCCGGGGAAGGTCACACACAATCACATGACACTGACGTAGTCGGCGAAGGCCTGGGATGAGTCCCACGTGTCGCTGACCACGCTGAACGTGGTCCGCAGCCGGCCGAGGGCCTCCTGAGTCACGCTGGGGTCCTGGTCCAGCCAGTTCTGGAAGAGGCAGAGGTGGCCAAAGGTCCCTCGGTTTGAGCGGCTCTGCTCCAGCTGCTTGGAGAATTCCAGGAGCCCGTCCGGCTTGATGCAGTTGGAGCTGGGACAGGAGGGAGGAGAGGGTTGGAGTTGGGAAGAGGGCCCAGGGAAGGGGAGGTGGGACCTGCTTCCCCTGCTCCCGCATACCTGATGTCCAGCTGGCAGAGGGTGGAGGAGGAATCACTGGAGAAGATTTCAGCCAGCGCCACGAGGCCCGAGCTCCCTGGGGAAGAAGAAGAGGCCGGTCAGCCAGGAGGCTGAGCTGCCCGGCCCCTCCTCGGTCAGCGCTGACCGGCCCCGCTGTACCCACCGAGACGGTTCCCTGGCAGCCGGAAGCTCTTCAGGGTTGAGTTGCTCTTCAAGGCCGTGACCAGCTTGGGCAGAAAGTGGGTCCGGCGCTTCTCCAGCAGACGGCAGAATGACAAGGTGAGCTCTGCGGGAGACCGCAGTGCTCTCAGGCCATGGCATCTGGCCCCCGCTTGACAGAGTGAATTTGGAGCTAGAAGGGGTGTCAGAGGCCAGAGGCCAGCCCGCTCATTTAACAGGTGGGTAAATGGAGGGACAGAGAGGGTGACTCGCCCAAGGTCACATAGCTAGTAAGCCTGCGAGGTAGGATTTGAGCCCCCAGATCTTGACTATCCACACTATCCCCTCTGGCTCACCTCGAAGAGTGGGGTCCTGGAACAGCAGGAGCACCTCCTTCTGGCAGTCGGTGAGGTTCATGTCGTGCAAACTCAGCTTTTGCAAGACTAGGTTGCATTCTGGGGAGGCAGAGGAAGAAGCCAGCGGCCCATGGGCCTGAGTGGGGCAGCCCCCAGTGGGTCCCCGCCGCCCCATCTGCCCCCTCCCAGATAAGGGGTGATACCTCGCAGCGTCTGCAGCACCAGCCCTAGCTCCTGAGGAGAAGTGAAGGTGGCGTTATCCAGGGCCAGTTGTTGCAAGGCAGGAGATGCCTCCAGGACTTGGCACAGGCACTTGCTGGCCTGTGGCTTGCGGGGAAAGCCCAGTTCCAGCTGCTCCAGGCAGGTCTCTGCAGGGAAGGGTGGAAGGCTGCAGCCACCAGCCTCTGCCCCCAGGGCAGTAGGCCTGGGGCCCGGGATGTCCTTAAACCCTGGAGCCACTGGACAGGGCCTCCCCGGGCTGGTCCTGAAGCTTAGACCCAAGCAGGCCAGACTGAAGAATGATCATCGAATCTAAGCAGCTTTGAGAGGGAGATCAGGGGTTCTGGGAGCCTCTGATTCCTTCTGTTGTGATTTTTAGATTTTCTCCATCTTGCTTAGTCTAGCACCCAGGAATGTACACACCCACATGACAATGGCATGTGCTATCAAGTGACAAATCAGAAACAACTGACTGTCCCCTGGACTGTCCTAAGCCAAGCTTGAGCCACCATTGGCACATGTGAGATGCAGGAAGTGATGTAGAGAACTGCCTTTGGAGTTCTCGTCACTTCCTGTGGGGAGGCCTGGGTAGCAGTTCGATCCTGAAACTCAGGCTGTGGCTTCTGGAGCCTGGAGGAGCTCCCTCAGACAGCTTCCTTGAGACGGTCACGTGGTGAGTGATAAGACTGACTCCCCTTTCCCTTGGTTCTCAGGGGAGGCCCCCTTGGCCAAGGCCTTGAACTCCTGCCTGGCTCAACCTGAGCCGGAGCAGTTTAAATTAACTCTTTTTCTTCTCTCTCTCTTAATTTCTTCCTCCTATTGTAATTAAATCACAAAAAAAATTCCATTCTGACTTGAGTGCTTCATTTGGGATTTAAGAAATTAAATCCCTGGTGACCAATAATTTTTACATTCAGTCTCAACCCTAAATTTACCCGTTACACCGTCAAGGGTCCCTCCTTCCGTGAGGACCTCAGTAGCCTGCCAAGGTTTTTCCAGCGATGTCCAGTACTTAACACTAGATGGGTTCCCTGGAGGGCAGCAGACACTGATTCGCCCAACTTGTCCTGGGCAACGTGCCTAGGGTCAGAGGCTCCTGGCCTGCCTGTTCCCCCCTCTCCACACCTCCCTTACCTGGAATCTCCTCATTCTCTGTTCCAGGACTGGGCTTCCCAGGGGGCCTGGGGCTGTCGTCGGGGCTCAGGTGGTCAATCCGGATGGCAAGGGTATGCAACCTGGGCAAGACCTTGAGGGTGCTGTGGGCCAGCTCCAGCACAGACAGAGGGGAGAAGAGGTCAGTGAAGTGAAGGGAGCGTAGGCTGCAGCCAGCCTGGGCCGACAGGACCTGCAAACCTTCCAGCAGGTGGAAGATATTGGAGCCGAGGCCTGCAATGGAGAGAGGCAAACATTTATACTGCACCTACCTGTGGAGGCCAAGCATCCTGCTAAGCACTTTACAAATCTCTCTTTTGTTCTGACAACCCCTCCCCCCAGGGAGGGGCTTTTATTATCCCTAATTTACAACTGAGGAAACAGGCAGCTAAGTGACTTTCCTAGAGTCATAGTAAATGTCTGAAGCCAGATTTGAACTCGGATCTTCCTGGCTAGAGCCCAGGGCTCTATCTGCCACACCACCTAATGGGAGGAGACCTGTAAATTCCAAGTCAAGCCAGAGCCCGGGGTCCGAGTAAGGATGGGTGCTGCCTTCTCCCTAAGTCCTTATGGCAACTGTTCTCAAGTCAATCTCCTCCACTCCCCCTGATCTGAGGCCCTGAGAAGATGCGAAAATAAATGACTCATTTAATGAGCACTTTGAGGTTTAACAAAGGACTTTTCTCAAGGCAACCCTGTGAGGCAGACAGTACGATTATCCCCATTTGACAGGTGAGGACACGTAAGGCTCAGAGGTTGTGACTCTCAAAGTCCATAGCTAAAAAGCCCTGGAAGCAGGATCTCCCTTCAGGCCTGCTCATATGGGCCCACAAAGTAATGGCCAAGAAGCTTCCTGGGCACTCTCTTCTCCACCAAGGCTGGAAAGGATGGCCTTCAGGCTTCTCAGGGCTGTCTGGCCCAGGAAGCTAAGCTGCTCTCAGTATCCCGTCCCTCCTGCTGTAGACAAGGATCCTGTGTACATCCGGTGTCTCCCCTCCCTCTCCCTTCACACCTATCCCAAGCACAGGGAAGCTCCCTGAAGGCTTTTTTATATGCCTAGAGCAGGTGCTTATCCATGTAATGCCAGCTGCCCTTTGGGTAGGAAGCTGTGCTGGGTTCCCCAAAGCAATCTCAGAGAACCCTGCACACGGGACCCCAGAGATGTCCAAAGCTGCCTGTTCGATGTGGCACCGAGCTGGCCTCATATGGACAGCTGCTCACCAGGCCTGGAGCTGGGTGCATGGAGAGAAGACACATGAGTACCCGCTTTGTGTCAGAGCCAGGGGGGTGGGGGGTGGGGTGGGGTGGGGGGCTGGTTCAAAACTCAGGAGACTTACTCGGGAAACTTACATTCTAGTGGGGTGCTGGTGGGTGGAGCCAACAGGCAACGTGCCACGGCAGCTACTACCCAGAAGTCCTTATTGCCACCGAGTCTGGAAAAGAAGAAGGCTGCAGGGGCTGAACGAAAGAATATGCTGCCTGGGAGCTGTTGGTGGACATGAAGGGTAGACCTATGCTTCCAGAAAAGGGGTAGGATCAGAGGAATGCCCCTGCCTCTCCAGGTACTTAAGGAGAATAAAGAGCTGCTTGAGAAAAGGGAGGACAATGAGGCCAAGAGGGCTGAGGAGCAGGAAGTATAGCTCAGCTCCCCAACCTAAGTTCTCCCCCAGGTGATTAGGAAAATCCAAGAAGTGATCATAGCGAGTCATCTTTCTTCTTCAGGTCAGCACTGGGAGATCGACAGATAGTCAGATCTATGGGCACCAGGATCAAGGGCTGGGGGCATTCCAATGTGCAGGGACTGAATAAGACCTGAGGCTATGACCAAGACCAGTGTTGGTGAAGTAATGGCACGGGTGCCGAGCTGGCACTGGGGGAGTTGCTCCCTTCCCCCTCTTCCCAGGCCATTTTTTTGGTGTGCCCTACCCCTCTGTCTAGTCACCCAAAACAAGCATTTTTCCTCCCTCTATTCTCTGGGGTTATGCAGGGGGCTCATGGGCAGCTTGAAGGTGTAGTTTGGGCACATGAACTTGAAAACCTTCACCAACACTGACCTAGACCATAAAGAAGAACCTGGAACTTGTGCCAACCAGCCAGACTGGGCGGGGGGTAGTGTGGGGAAATGGCCAGGCTGTGTTCTGAGCTAGGAACAAGTTCAGGAACTCTTGGCCACTGAGCCTTGTGGTAGAACTAGGACAAGAATCCCAGACTGGGGGTGAGGGGAACCTGCAGATCAGTTCCACTGAGCTGACGGGTTTTCTAGTCAGCTGAAAGTAGCTGGGACCAGCAGCAGCCTACTTGGATTTCTGACTAAAGGCAAGACCACAGGGAGACTGGATAGAGTCAGCTCGGGTCAGGAACCTGCAGAGCTCAGACTTTCCTACCATGGGACCAGCACTTTGAGAGCACGGAAGTCATGCAGGGCCCCAGCCTGAGCTGACCCTGAGGCACTAAGATATCCCAAGAGAGCAGCAGTAGGATTGTCCAGACATTTCCCCCAGAACTAAGTAGGGACCAGGCCTAACAACAAGTCCAAAGTCAGGAAGGAGGCTCAAATCACTATTATGGTGACAGAGATACCAAAGACCACCCATCTAGAAGAAAAGAGACTGCAAAATATCTACAGATAAGGCTTCTAAGAAAGACACAGCATAGATGCATGTGCAACCAGAATGCCTGGATGAGATGAAGCAAGAGTTTTCAAAAATAGCTTAGAAGTTAATTTAGAACTAAATAAGGGTGATAGAGGAAAAGTTTGGGGACAGAAATGAGAGTTATGGAAGAAAGATTGGGGAAAAAGGAATTCCTTGGAACAAGAAGTATAATGCCCAAGCCCCTGAAACACTTCTCTGAAAATTAAAATGGACCAAATCGAAGCTTTGTGTGCATGAGACAGCAAGAACTATTAAAACAAGTGCAAAGACTGAAAAAATGGAAGAAAATGAACGTATTTCTGAGCAAAAACTGACTTGGAAAATAGATTGAGGAAAGATAATTTAAGAATTATTGAGCTGCCTAAAAGCCATGATCAAAAAAGAAAGAAAAATATTACAAAAAAACAAAGATGTGGAGGAAAGCACATTGACAAAACATTTAAAAATAGAGTCAGAGAGCAACTTTGGCTAAGAAATCCTGCAGATAACAAAGGTTAGGGTTTCATCTATAATTCCCTTTTTTTGTTGAAATGTTTATGTTGCTTGATGTATAAGCAAATAGTAAAAGAAAAATATTAAAGAAAAAAGAGAAAGGATATGAAGGAATTTCAGTCAAAGTAAAACCCAGTAATCACTGTTGGCAAGGCAGAAGGGAATCTTGGCCTCTCCAGGGAGGTGGAATGAAACTCTAATGTGGGCTGGGGAGAGAGGGAAGAACTAAGAGATGAAAAGCCAAGTGTCAAAGAGAGAGGAGGCCTTCCTGGAGAGAAGCTCCTCTATCGGTCATCTGGGAAGGGGCTGAGATGGAAAGCCACCAGCCCTGAGATCCTGTCACAACACAAGGAAGCTGACTGGACCTTGAAGGTCTCACTCATCAGTGGGATAAATCCATGACACTCATGTATCTCTGGATGGGCAGATCTTATCCCAAAAGGACGAAACAGGTGATAGGAGTCAGTCTTGTTCAGTCTCTTCCATTCATTTCCACAATTATTCATTTATCGCCCACTGTGGCTGGTGCCATGCCCGGGGATATGCAAAGACAGTGGCTAGGCAGCCAGTCATGCAGACCCTCCTGGCTGGGTGACCGTGGAAAAATCCCTCTCTCAGAAGCTCTAAGTTCTCTAAGAAGGTGCCAACTTGCATTACTTGGGGAGAGAGAGGGATATCTCCTCCCTAGGAGTTCCCTACATTAGTGAAATCACAGGAAAAACATAGTAAGGCTTGTTCTCAGAAACTCATTCAATTGGGACTTCTAATAAAGACGTAGATAAGTCTTTATTATTTCTGAAGGTAGAGTGAGGTGGGAAGGTGTCCTAACCCCTGGGGAGATGACCCCTGAGCTGGGCCTTGAAGCAAGAAGAGTTTGCTTCTGGAAGACTACATAGCCTAGTGAAGAGATCCTCAGACTTGGCTTCCAAAGCATTCTCTGACACTCCCTGCCCTTCTGAGCCTCTATCTTCTCTCTGAACAATGGGGATAACCATGCCTGCGTTCCCTCTTTCCCTGCCTTCATTCTCCCCTCCCAGGGTGCCTCTAACCCTCAGAGTGCTACAGCCATGGGAGGGCCAAGCCCACTCAGGCCCTGGAGGGAGATGAGCCATGAGCAGGGAGCAGGGAGCACCACAATCCCCAGAGAAAGCAGCCTGGCAGAAACAAGGTGTAGACCACAAAGATGCAGGGCATAGACACACGAAGTAACTCCCTAAAGAGTGGAGGGGCATGGAGGAAATGGCCTTCAGGGCTCTGGATGAGATCAAGCAAGTCACCCAGGGATGACCAGGACCTATTTGTTCTCATTAGTAAGTGATTCAAGGGTCTCCCTGGGGACAGTGGGGTGGGAGCCAAATGCTGGCTCCGATACTTCCTATGGCTCTTCCTGACCTGAATGTGGGCAGGTGAAGCCAGCAGGACTGTCCCAGGGAAAACCCTTGGAGGGCTTGGGAATATGGGCATCCTCATTGTTTTCTGCCTGCCTCCTGGGCCTCTGCACTGATAGGCTCAATTTGTTGTGACTAGTAGCAGAGCCCTGCTAGGGAACACCTTACCATTATAGGAGAGGGTGAGCTTCTCCAGGGACACCCAGGAGCTCAGTAGGTGGCACAGAACAAGAGTCGACTCTGTGGACAGCGGAATGGTGAACAAGTCCAAGGTGGAGATACTGCGGAAGCGCTGGGCAGCATCAAGAGAAGCAAGGTCCCAGCAGCCAGGCTTCCACATCCCAGAGGACAGATGGCCCTGTCTCTTCTCTTCCTCTTCCTCCTCTTCTTCCTCCTCCTTCTCCTCCTCCTGCTCCTCTTCCTCCTCCTCCTCCTCCTCCTCTTCCTTTTCACTGGCAATGAGGAAGATAAAGTCATAGAGGTCATCTGGCTCTGTCCCAGGCCCCTGCCAGGGATGGGTACAGGGACTTTTCCTCCTGGGAGCTTCCTGGGGCTGTAGGGTTGAGCTGGCTAGAGTCCGAGGGGCTGATGATGAACCGAGGGGACTCTCGGGGTTTGCTTCACCCAGTGTCCGGCTCTCCTGCGCAAGCATGGCCTGTTGCTGAGCCTCCCTGGCCTCATTCTCCCATCGAGTGGCCATCAGGGCGGCAGCTGACCGCTCGGCAGAGTTCCGGCATGGCTGGCCAGGCCTCAGGAGGGAGACAGGCTCATGGCGGACTGGGGCTCGTCCCGGGGTGTCCTCCCCACACAAACTGCAAGGTCCATCGCAGGGAGCTGGCTGCCAAAGCCCCGCACTCATAGTGAGGATGAGGATGAACAGTGTGGTCTCGGGCACAGGCCAGGAGTACATGGACACCTGCCGGATAGCCCCGTGGTGAATGAGCCGGTGCAGTAGCTTCCGAAGTGCCCGGTGGGCAGTCCCATCAGAGAAGAGCAGATGCCGGAACTTGAGTGTGTGCAGGGAGTGGGCCAGGGTCTCCAGGGCCCCATGCTGGGCCTCGGCCACCAGCTCTCGCACCCCCTGCAGCGCATTGCAGACAGTGAGCTGGGTGACGTAGGGTGAGCTGTGGAGGAGGGCTGAGAAGCGGCTGTCCTGGAGGCGCCAGTCGGATGCCGGGTCCAGGGTCCCTCGGAGCACATGACAGAAGAAGGTCTCCAGGAACTTGGTCCTCCAGCAGGGCACGCTCTGTAGCCAAATGGAGAGGAGAGACAGACAGATTAGGCAAAGCTTTCACAGGCCAGCACTTCCTGGTTGCTCCCCTCTAAGCCGAGTCCTGTCTCCACAGCTCCCAAGACTGTGCTGCCCAACTGAGCCCCAGGCCCTGACCCTGGTGTGGGCCCAGCTGGGAATCCCAGCTCTAACAGCCACTGGCTGGCTGGGTGATCTAGGCCAAGCACTTCAGCTTCTTCACATGAAAAACAGGGAAAACATTACTTAGCATTCCGTCGGCACAGGGTTATTGAAAGGAAAGGACTTTTTGAGTCTCAAAGGGCTACTAAAAGCAGAGTTACTGTCACTGCTATCCCCCTTGCCCTGGGCTCTGCTGGCTTGGACAGTGGCCATCAGTTAAAGGCTGCCTTCTGCCCAGTGTGAAAACCAGCTGTGCCTGCTCGTTCTCCCCAATGGACAGCCCAGACCAGCCTCAAGGGCCATGCCAGCCAAAGCCCAGGAGTCCATCCTAGGCACAGAGCATCTGAAGCGATACCAAGGGGCAAAGTCAACCCAGAGTGTTTGGAGTCATTCGTCCTGGCCCAATACTTGTTTAGTAAAATTTCTCCAGAAACTTATCTTACAAGTTTCCCTTTCCTAAAGCACCTTCTGCCTAAACTCACATTCTAATTCATTCCTAAAAAATGCCCTGAGCCTTTCAGTCTTTTTCAATCCTGCTATATTCCCAGCCTTGGAGATGGTTGGCACAGGGTTGTGTGAGACTGGCATGCCTCTTGGGCATGGCCCCTGCAGGGCTGTTTCACTCTCTCAGAGATTAATCAGTCAGTATCGATTACTGATACAAAAATATGAGGAGAGGGTGATTTCTGGATGCATCCCTGTCCTGCCCTTGACTTTCTCTTTCTCTACCAGTGAGTGAGCAGAGGGGCCCCATTGGCCAGACACTGGTCAGTATAGTCTGCACCATGTCAATGCCAGAAGACTGTTGGAAGACCTTCCCCTCACCTCAGAATGGGGTGGTCTTGTCCTCATCACATCATCCCAGAGTTGATGCCAGATGGACTGTGTTGAGAGGCCTGTGAGAGATAGAAAACTGTCATTCCCAGTGGCTCCTTACGGATAGCTGGCCCTGGTATCCAGTGCCATCCTCTACCCACCCCAAACCCCTGCTGGTGTTTCTGAGACTCAGCTCCCTCCTGGGGAATGGTTATAAGGATAAGTGGGTCTGCCCCATGCATCCCAACAGTCTCTTGGGCCATGCAGGGGAAAGGTATGGCTGTTATCTGCTGGGGGCAAAGCCAACCTCTGGACTTGTGGCAACAGTGACAGCTCACCTTTTTCTTGGGCTGCATGCTCAGCTCTCTCCAGGTAATAGATGTTGAGCAGTGGTAAGATGCCTTGAAGTATGGGACCTGGAAGAGCTGAGAAACCAAACCAAAGAGCTGGGGTCAGAGGCAGTAAAAGGGAGACAGGGGCTTTTCTCCACTTTTTGCCCACTCCCAGAAGGGAGGCTTTGGAGGGAAAGACCTTTGGCCTTGCAGCCAGAAGGCTTCGGGTCTTCCCCTCTGCCACTTAGGAAGCATGTTCAGGGAGCTTCAAAGAGGGGATACTTGGCTAGAGGCCCAGGACCCCAGCCTCTCTGAGGTTCCAGCAGAATCATCCTTCTCCTCAAGACTATGCTGAGTGTAGAAGTGAATGTATCTGTTCAGTTCAATTCAGTCTCTTCATGCATTTTAAACCCCTATATTGGGTAAACCATGGCTGGGTGCTAGGGTAGAGGCAAAAATGAGGAGCTACTCCTGCTCTCAAGGAGTTGCCATTCTGATGTATAAACAGATACATCAAAGCTTCCTGCCTTCCCACTCATACAACTTCCTAGCTCCTAGATCTGGGCCTGGTCTTCTCCCTCAGTATTAACTCTCAGAATTTCTGGTTTCCTTTAAAGCTCATATCAAGTACCACCTCCTTCATGAGGCCTTACCAGATTTCTGCAGCTTTAGAGTCCTTCCTAATGACTGTGAGACTATAGTAACTGATGAGGGCCCAGGACACAGCCCAGAGGGATATGGTAGCAAGTGAGACCCAGATGAAGATGCAATAAAGGAGACTCTGAAGGAGAAGTATGATAGGGACGATATCCAGGAGAGGGCGGCATCACGAAAACCTAGAGAAGAGGGTGACTGACAGTGTCAAAGGCTATAGAGAGGACAAGAAGGGTGATGACTGAAAAAATGCCATTGGATCTGGCAATCACAAACTTTGTTAGTACAGTTTTGGTTGAATGATGAGGCCAAAAGCCAGACTGAAGAAGTTAAGAAGAAAGTGAGAGGAATTAGAGGCACTGATTGTAGATAGCCTTCTCAAGGAATTTAGTCAAAAGAAGATAGAAATTGCTGTTGGCATCTTTTGAGGATCCTGGGCACATCTGAAGGCTGTAGGCATCTAGGAGACAGAGACAGACTCTCCTAGAGGAGATGGGATAGAGAGGATCTCTTGTGCATGTAAAGGTCCTCTTCTTTGAGACAAGGGTATAGAGGAAGATAATGGTGGGAGGCATCTGAATGATGTAAGATGTGAGTTTTTTAATTAATATTCAATAACTAAGTATTATATTTTAAAAGTTTTATTAATAATAACTAAAATGAAAAAAAGCTACCTGAACTCAGCCCTGTCACAAGTTAAAGAGAGCATGGGAGGAGTTACAACCCCGCAGAATGCAAGGATACAGGAAAAGGATTCTAGAAAATACAGAAAGGAATTTTGGGTAATGTAATTTTGAGGGTTCAAAAATTTCTAACTATACAAAGATTTGGAGGAGGGGACAAGAGGAAGCTCTTGGCAAATTACCGCAATTTTTCAGTAAAATGTAAGCTAAGGTTCTCAGCTAAGAGGATAAGTTAAAGGGGGGCTGTAGGAAGTTTGAGGAGGAATGAAAAAAATCTTAAGAGTCAGTGTTGAGAGTAAGACAGTGAGTTAATTAGGGAACTGTAAAGGTGTTGCTTAGTAGCAGTAAGGGTTCAGTTGAGGTTCTGTAACAAATTTATAGTGGACACAGTCAGTCCAGTTTCATGATTTTCTCCAGCCTCATTTTTAGCAACCTATTAGGAGGAATAAAGGCAGTAAATGGTGGGAATAATATAGGTCAGGGTTTTTAAGGTGTATAATTGCCATAAAATATGAAACTTAAAATTGTTTGAGAAAAATTTCAGGAAAAGGAGCTTCAATATCTCTGAAGATGCCTGAAGAAACCTCCATAGCACCAGAAGATCCAGTATGAACTTTGGAGTATAACTGACTAAACTGTGGGGGGTGTTGAACACAAGTATTTTGAATGTAAACTTGTAAGCCAAAGGGGATTGCCCCCAATTAGTTTTTTGTCAATATGCCTAGCAAACATTGGTTTTGCTCTCTCCTCCTCTCTTTTATTTCCCTCTTATCTCTAACTACTGTAGTTCCCCTCTTAGAAAAGTGCATGCAGCTAGAAGATCTTTAGAGGTATAAGTTGGTTATGTTAAATGATTCATTGGGGAGATTAGTCTCCCAAAGAATCACAGGGGAAATTGTGAAAGGGAATTCCTTATTCTCTTTGTGTATGCTGAGTTAATGGACCAAAAAACTTAAAAACACCCCTACTTAACACTAAGTAAGAGTTCGCGCAGTCACTTACTTGGGGAGCTCCACCCTTTTAACTCAGAAACTTGTGAATATTTTGATAAGAGTTTACACTTTCAGAGGATGAGAAGTATAGATCCCAAACTTGAGGATCCTATGATCAGAGTTGATACCTTCAGAGGCCTTTGACAAGAGCTGAATCACCTTCTGAATCCTATGGACACTGCCCCCTGGGCAGTGCTAGACAATTTGGAAACCGTGATTGGCCTGTGAAGAGGGGCAGAGACAAGAAGTCTCCATAAAAGCAAGCCCCGGACTCCCTCAGAGCAGATTGTCTTTGAGAAGATAGTCTGAAGAGACTGTCTTCTGGAGAGTCTTCTGACTGGAGAGTCTTCAAGGGAGCACGAGGGAGCACCATTGGAGACTTTGGCTTGGATTGGATTGTGGGCTTGGAGCTTCAATTTAAGACTCTGACTCCTGGTCAGAGTCTTAAATTGTCTTCATTGGTGAGTGAAAGGCTGATTCCTTTCCTAATTTCCTAAGAGACTAGCTTCCATCTTGGAGGAGGCCACATGGTTACTCGCCACCAGCCTTACTGGTTGAGAGCTAATTAATCTCTGCCTGGATTAAGCAGACCTGGAGTAAACATTTAAATTGATAGAATAGACAACTTCTCTACCCCCCTCACAATTCTCTTTATTATTTCCCCTCTATTTGTAAATAGACTCAAGATATAATAAATATCGGTGACCAGATAATTTCATAAAATTATTATCCAACCATTAATTTTAACCTTTACAAAGGGCTGGATCTTCAAAAGAACACAGGGACAAATGACTCAAGGGAAAAGGTCAGTATAGAGTTCAATGGAACTCTACAAGGGGTAAGTGGAGAGTGTAGCCAGTGCGGGGGGATGATCTAAGAACTGAGGTTGAGGGATTAGAGGTCATAGTAAAGATAAAAAACAAGGTTTGGTATTGGAAAGTGGAGGGACAGGTGGAATGACAACAGATTATGATCAGATAAAAGAATTTGAGTTCCTGAAGGGCTTTGAAAAAGAATGTTATCCACCACCAGAGAAAGAACCATTGGAGTTGGAGGCAGATCAAAGCATACTATCTTCCACATTAGCTTATAGTTTTGGTTTTATATGAGTATTCTCTTATAACAATGACCAATATAAAAGTATGTTTTGCATGATAAAGACATGTACAGCCTAGATCAAATTGCTAACGATCTCTGGGAGGGGGGAGAGAAGGGAGACAATTTGGATCGTATAAAATTTCAGAAAATGTATGTTGAAAATCATTATTACATGAGTTTGGGAAAATAAAATATTTTTGAATAAAAGATTTTCTGAGTTCATGAACATGTAAGTAGAACATTTATGAGTGATGATGAAGTCAAGTGTATGACAGTCTTTGTGTGTGGCTGGATGGGGGGAAACAAATGGGTCACAGGAAATGAGGAAGCTGAAGAAAGGTGAGGTTAGGGTGTTTGAAGGACTAGCAATATGTTGGTGGAACTCTCCTAGTTTGAGAGCAGGAGTTGGGGAGGGGATAGATAGTGAGGCTAGCACTGATTTCCCTGAGGGAAGAAGGATTGTACAAAGGGGGTCTGTAGACAATAAGTACCTGGCTTTTGACTGGATGGTAGATATTGACAGAATGAATCTGGAAGAAAGAGAACTTACTGAGTGATGGTGGTAGAGGAAAACGTTTGGTAGTGAAAATGTAAAGCAAGGAGTATTGAGAATCCCCTACGAAGACCAACACTGGAAGGGATGCCAGGGAAGCATATTAGCAAGAGGGAGGCACATCTCAGTGAGGGTGCTAGAAGATAGAGGAAAAGACTTAAGATGAGAGTAAACTTGTTACTAATGGAGCAGGTATTCATTCCAGAAAGAACAGCGGAAATGTTGGAGGAGCAGCTAGGTGGCTCAGTGGATTAAGAGCCAGGCCTAGAGATGGGAGGTCCTGGGTTCAAATGTAATCTTGGATACTTTCTGGCTAGAACAAGTTCCCATAAATTATTATTATTTTCTATAGGAATATCTGTTTCTGCCTGGAACTGGATGGAAGGGTTGCAGGCCAGGCAGGCTCAATGCTCTAGAAAACTTTCTTTGGCCTCAGGCACTTCCTGGAGGTGTGACCCTGAGCAAGTCACTTAACTCCTACTGCCTAGCTCTTAATACTCTTCTGCCTTAGAACCAAAATATAGTATTAATTCTAAGACCAGAAGGTAAGGATTTAAACAAACAAAACAAAACAAAACAAAAACTGCCTAAGCTTGTAAGTCACAAAGAAGATGCTGAGCAACATTTGGGAGTTCCATGTATCAATGAAATCACAGGTTCACACTAACCTCTACACAAATGTAATGTCCCCCCTATAACAGGTCAGCTCCTTGAGAGCTGCTTTATCCCTGACCTGATGATGCTGGTGTCTATTCCATCTCTCAAATCCTGTGATTTTATGACTATCCAACCTGTCCCTCAACAGGAATCCCATCACAATATACCCAACAAGTGACTCTACTTGGAGACCTTTTAGGACTGCAAGCTCTTCTCCCGAGAAAGTCTGCCCTGAGCCTTCTCTTTCCCCAGGTTGTGGGACTCCAGGCCCTTCCCCCGCCTGGCTGCTCTCTCTGTACCCTTCCCAGCTCATCCGTGTCCTTCTTTAAGGGGTAAGCCACGAGCGGACCACAAGCCTTCACAAATGGAGGCCAGTTCAGGTCATCTCCCTGGTCCAGGAAACTGGGTTCAGTTTCCATGGCAACACCTGTCCTGGGCTCGGGCTCCTGCCGGGCCACCTCCAGTTTCCATGGAAACGCTATTTCTAGCCCCTCGGAGGACCTGGTTTCCATAGGAACGGGCCGTCCGTAGACCCTCCCCCCCAGGGTCCTCACTCACCCCACACCCCGCTCTCCAGGACACCCATATGGGCGCTCACAGCCCAGCCGCACAGCACGTACAGAGCTGGGGGACCGCTGGGCTCCAAGCCAGCCTGCAGGTTCCTTTCCCCGGGAGTGGCCTCCATGGCGGCCGCCGCGATAGACTCACGCGAATCCGGGTTTGCGCTGAAATCGCGAGGCCTGGGGGCCGCCATATTGGGCAGTGGCGGGAGCCCACGCATGCGCGGCGCTACATGCCGCCATCTTTGATAAGGCTGGGGAGGGCTACCGTACGCACTCAGAGGGGAGGAAGCAAGTAGATGCAAAGGTCAACTCCACTATTCTGGCGGGCAGCCATGAGCCTGTAAGCTTGTTTCTGGACAGGAAGCTTACTCAGACTTCTCGTTAGACGTGAAAGTCATCTTCCTCCAAAGTGGGGGTTCTAGACACAGCGCCGGGCGTGTCGCCCACCCCCTCGAGCTGCGCCGTTGGAAAAAGCCACTGTACTTCCGGTGTCGGATTGGATATCCGGTCCGTGACCCTGGCGAGTCCTTCTCGGCCAGTGAGGTGGAGTCGCGCTCGCTGAAGTAGCGGACACCAGACATGGGGTGGGGGGACGAGAAGAGGTCGCGGGACGGCGGGGATCCCAAGCAGGTGAGGGGCTACGTGGGGCCGTGAAGCCTCGGGGTCTCGGCCTCAGGTTTCTCGTCGTTGAAAGGCCCGGAATTGCCCCTCTGCTGGCACGCTTTAAGATTCTCTCAGACGTGCGGTTTTGCTGAGCAGAGGGGCGGTGGAAGAAAGGATCTGAGTGCCCCACCCCTCGCGTACCCCTGACGTTCCGCAGGGGCCTTAGTGGGGGGGCTCTGTCAGTCGATTGGTGGAGGGGCAGGGTACCCCAGCCAGGCGCTCCCCTCTCCCCCCCGGGCCTGGAGGGAGAAGGCGCAGGTGGCGGAGGCGGGAGGAGGACCCAGGGCCCTAGAGAGGGGCAGGACGGCGGACGGAGGGACGTTTGTCCGAAGATTTGGGGGTCCTAGCAGACTGCAAGCTCAGCAGCGGGAGTGTGAGTGATCACCTTTCCCTCCCCCTCTGCAGCTTTTGACCCTGCTGACCCCGCTCTCCTCTGGGGCTCCCCGCGTGACCTTCTCGGCAGGATCTTCACCTTTCCCCTGGATGGTTTGGCCCTGGGTCCCGTCCCTCTGGGCCTGCCTGCAGCCGCCGCCGCCCTTGACTCCCTCCCTCGCTGCCCCCCCCACCCCCAGCCCTGCGGGAATGTGCAAGGTTCGGCCCATCTCCTTCCCTCCCGATGCAGCCCTACTTCTAGGTGGGGAACCTGAGCCGCGTGGACCCGCCTCCCCACTTCTCTTCCGCAAACCTCCCTGACCTCGTCTTTGTCCTCACTGGGACCTCCATTCCCTCCCTCTCAGCCTTTCCTGGGTCATTCTCTGGTTAACTGGTTCAGTCCTCCGGATTCTCCCTTGGTTCCCTATCCTTTTGCCTTTCACTCCTTTCTGAATCTTAGCCCTGAATCACTACTTCCATTCATTTCTTTTGCTCCTCAGTAGGTGCCCCCCCCCCCCCAAAAAAAAAGAGCTAAAAATGGCACCTGCTGCTGTCTGGCTTACATTACAGATTTACACTCCCACGTTCCAGGGAGGCTTTTCACTGCTCCCTCATTGATTCTCTCCCACTCTGCTGCAGCAGCTGTTCCAGACCTCCTCTTTGTCTTCTAGTTCCCACACCACCCTTCTCCCTTCATCAGCTGACCACCTCACCCTCTACTTAATTGATTAAAGAGATCATTCATCTGGATCTTTTCTCCACTATTCTCCACCTCACAATCCCATGTCGCCATCTCCCATTCACTGCAGTTTCTGAAAAGGTGGCCCTTCTTGTCAAAGCTGACCCTCCATTCTTCTCCCCAGGGCCCCGCCCCTTTCCTTTCACTCCCTTTCCTTCATTTTCTCCTCCTTTACTAACTCATTCTCTGCTGCTCACAAATGCCTAAGTCTCCCCCATGCTTAACTCTTTCTATACCTTCTAGATCCCTCAAGCTATTAATCCTGTGTGCCTTCTCCCTTTCTCAATCAACTCCTAGAAAAAGCTGTCTGAGCTTGCTGATTTCAGCCCCTGGTGGTCTACCTCTGATCTCTCCAGTTCCCTTTACGGATTCTCATTTGATCCAGTGTGGTATGGAGGGAAAGGGGTGACATTAGTCTACAAGCATTGATTTAAGTTCCTACCTATGCCAGGGACTGTGCCAAATTTTTGGAGATATGACTAAAAGAAAAAGAAAACCCTTATCCTCAAGGAGCTCACATTCTAATGAGAAGATAGCATGTGAAAGGGAGCTGAAGGGTGGCTTGGGAAGATGATCAAGTGCTATCAGGGCAGAAACCAGAGAGTGGAAGGGCAGCTGGTCTGGGGCCTTTTTTCAAATGGATGTTATAGGATGAACTCCCTCATGAGAAAGTGGGGCTATAGGGGTAGATTGATGTTCCAGAGTGAGAACGCTGAGGGCACTGAATGAAGTTGTAGAATGAAAAGGTAGCAAAGACACCAGAAGAGATAAGGGGAACTGGGGAGAGAAATGAATTAGCTGGGATTTGGATGCAAACTCTGCTGCTAGTGTGTTGGGCAATGCCATTTCCCTCTCTGGGCTTTTGGGAAATTGTCCATATTGATTTATGGTGTCCCTTCTAAGACTAAGTCTATGCTCCCATAAGTGGCTTTGAGATCTGAGCACAAGTGCCAAGAGCCTCTGCTGGATCCCTGCTCCATTGCTTGGAGGAAGCCTGGGAAGCTGGTCAGAGAAGAGTTGGGGCTAGAGCTCCAAGGTGAGGTGCCATGCCAGGCATTGCTTGAAATGCCAACAAGGTTGTACCTATATCCAAAATGCCAAGTGCACCTGGAGGATTATTCTCAGAAAGCACTGGTGTTGCCTTTAAATGTCCTGTTTGGCATGCAGGTGCCTCTGGGTGACTGCATCTCCTGACTGCCCAGAACATTTAGTGATTCCTTTCTCCCCACCTGTAGGATAAAACAAACACCACTTTACTTTTTGTTTTGTTTTTCAAATTAGTCTATTGTTTCTATTTCACTTTGATTTCCAAATATATCTCTTAGCCTACCCCCAAGTCTTTCCTCATTTAAAGAAAGTGGAAGGGGGGTAGCAGTCAGCAAAACCAGTTTGTCAGACCATTTCTGCAATATTCCCAACTCTTGTTCCCAACTTCTGCAGTGAAGGGGAAATGAGGTTCATTTTCCTACCCTTCTTCAGGGCCAATGTTGGCCATGAAAATAATGCAGCAGATAGCTTTTCGTAGTATTTTCATTAATATCTTGTTTTGTATCACTTTCCTATCTTTCCCCTCAGTCCCCTATAAGCCTTCCCTTGTAACAATTTAAAGAAAAACAGAAAAGCAGTCAGCATGGTTTTACTATGTTTTGCCAATATATCCAACAAGTCTGAATATCTATGTCCACTTATGGGACTCTATACCTTCCTTGGATATCTCCAAGAGAGGACTCTCCCTCCCTCTCTCTCTCCCTTCCCCCTTCCCTCCCTTCCTTCCCCCCTCTCTCTCCCCTTTCTCTTCCTTCCCCCCCCTCCTCTTTGTTTCTCTCCCCCCTCCCCCCCCTCCCTCTCCCTTCTTAATTATATCCTGAGATTGAATTTGCATGTTTGGTTTCTCTTCACACTATTAATTCATTGAGCCTGAAGTCCACTGAAACCCCAAGAACTTCTGTGTAAACTCACCTCCCATTTTACTTTGAAATTATTTTTGTACCCAAGCACAAAAATCATCCCTATTGACTTTCACCCTAGATTTAAGTTGGTGCTGTTAATTGCATTCAGTGTTTCACTGACCTCCTTTCCAAAATAAATTTGTTGACCGTATGATCTATGCCTTAAGCCTAGTCATTGATATAACCTACAGCCCAACCCAGATTCCTTGAGGATTAACAACTAAGTGCTCTGCATTTGGTTGTCCAATCACTCTCAATATTCTTGTCTAATCCTTATCATTTCATCTTCTCGATGAGAATATAGTCTTTGGAAGTTTGCTGAAATGTAGGGAAAGTATTCTCCTTTTTCAGGCTGGCAGCTTGCTTTCATACCTATAGTTTTCGACCTATGCAAAGAAGGAGTAACATAGAGCTTTGTAACCTCATTGGACCAAGTTCAGAATTAAAGACCTGCTTCTCAGTCTTGAAAGTCATTGTGTGGTTCTATTTGCTTTATTTTAATTAAGTTTAGGAATTTCCCTGTATTCATAGTAAACTTTTATAGGAATTAATATTCCATTACCTATAATTATAATAAATTTGCAGGTCACTTTACAAATATTACCTCATTTGATCCTCACAACAGCCCTGCAGGAAAAATGCTGTTATTTCTATTCTGCAGCCAAGGAATATAGGTGAAATGACTTGCCCAGGGTCACACAGCTCATGGTGTCTGGGGCTGGATTTGAACTTGGGTCTCCTAACTCCAGGCCCAACTCTAAAACACTTCACCACAGCTTTGTATTGTTGTTCCCCAATAGATGGTCATCATCTTTTGTTTATAACTCTTGTCACTGTACAATGGTAGCGGACTCTTCAGATTGGATACTTCTGCCTCCCTTATATTCACTAAGTTCTTGCCATACTGGACCCTTCACTGTTCTGGCAGTGGATACCAACTTGGGGCCTTTGTATTTTGGGATTAGCACTCATTCAAAACTAGCCACCTTCCTCACCCCTGCCTCTGAATCCTCCCTTCAAGCTTACCCTAAGGCTGCCTTCTTCAATCACTGTACTTTGTTCTCCAGCCTCAAACCACCCTGTGCTTTTTGACCTGTCCTACTGGAGAGCCCACCTGAGGGCAGGAACAGTTGCATTCTTGTCTGCACTCCCAGTGCCTTGTCTTGAGTAGGTATTCTTAAACTGAATTTACAAGTATTCTGAGTCTGTCACTCTACATTGTCTCTGTCCCTGCTCAGAGGCTACTCTGTGGTTTATATTCCAGATGACTGACCATCTATTTATTATCCATCCTTCTTGCTACCTTATCAACTCCCTCTCAGCTTGACAGAGCCCTGGGCAGACTCAAGATGACCCGATTTAAAATAGGATCTTAGATATTAACCAGCTGTGTGACCCTGTGCAAGTCACCTAACCCTGCTTGCTTTTGGGTTCCTCATCTGTAAAATGTGGATAATAGTGCCTACCTCCCAGAGTTGTTGGGAGCATCCATTGAGATATTAATTGTGCAACACATAGCACAGTTCCATAGTGAACCTATGGAAATGTTTACTATTAGCACAGTCCCTGCTCTTCCTTAAACATCATTCATTTCTTAGGGCTTCACAGTAGTCTCTGCATGTTGTTCCTTCCACTGGCTACTGGTGCTGGGCAGCCATTAGCTTTTGCTCTTGAGTTTGGTGGTGATTTTTGTAAATTCCCTGGATACCCAAATGTTCATAAGAACTTTGCTTAGTTTTCTGCCTTTTGAAACACTCATGTTGATGCCAAACATGGAAGCCATCATGGTGTGTTGTGTGTTTTTGTAGGCAAGAGCTCAAGCTTGGGGGTCAGGAGCCAGGGCCTCTGTTGAACTGTCTGCCACTGATGGCTCTTCTTTCTCTTGTAGGAAGACGATGAGGAAAAAGAATTGGTGGTAAGAATCATTTTACAATTGAAGTCATCCCTGTGGAAGCTGAAGGTTCAAGTCACAGTATGCCTTTAGATGCATTTTGGGGCGGGGCTCCTTCTATTAGTCCTGCAGGGGAGAATACTGGGAAGAAACTTGAGGCCCTTAGCAGGGTGCTTAGTGTGTGTGTGTGGGGCATATGGAGATCATGTGGAAGGACATTGCCTCTGTTGACTGTTGGCTGGTGCAGCAGTCCCCCTCTTCCCCCCCCCCCCCCCAATCCAGAGGAGTCAGTAACTCTACTGCCCCCATTCCTGACAGCATCTATAGGCTCTACTACAGACCTAGATAGTGGGTACCCACCTTCTGCTAAAATTAAGCCCAGAGCTGGGAGTAACTCTGCTCTAGGGCCCCTCATTCCTCCCTTGAGGAGCTGGAATGTGAATCCTAAGCACTCTTGCCAGTTATCCATGAGTGAGGTCTCCCCAACCATATTCTCTAGGTGAGGCCATGGGCAGAGCTCTGACTCCTAACTCTGCCTCTTGTGTCTCTTAAGGACCCCCTGGACACTGTGAGAGAGTACTGTGAACAAATGGAGAAGTGCATGAAGGCCCGGGAGAAGCTGGAGCTGTGTGCTGACCGTGTGAATTCCCGGTCCCACACTGAGGAAGACTGTACTGAAGAGCTCTTTGACTTTCTGCATGCCCGAGACCATTGTGTGAGTCACCACGAGTTGTCATCTCTGAGGCTGCTGCCCCTAAGGCCTAGCCAGAGCAGGCCCCATCCAAGTGAGGATCCCCAAGGTCCTGAGGCAACATCTACAGGCCCAGACAATAGAGTGCTGAGATCCAGACAGCTCCTGTGACCTCTTCCTCTGTAAAATGGGAGGGTTTAACCCAGGAGCCTCCCCTCCTCAGACTTTAGACCTAAGAACTTCCCTTGGAATCCTGGGTAACTAGGAGCCATTGGGAGCTCAGGAGATGCCTGCAGAGTTGCCTGGTGAGGTGGTGAACAGAAAGAATCAGATAGCACGTGATGGGTCCTAAATGCTAAGTCCTTGGAGAGAGTGCTACAAGGTGGTTCAGAGGTTAGAGAATTTGACTAGGAGCCAGGAAGACCTGCCCGAGTTTGAATATGGTCTCAAAACTGCTAGTTATGTGACCCTGGGCTAGTCCCTTGCCCTCTGAGCTTCAGTGTTCTCATCTGTCAAATGGTGATCACTGACACCTATGGCTCACCTGATCCTTTTTTTCCTTCTAGGTGGCTCACTCACTCTTCGAAAATGTGAAATGAATATCTGCATGCACCTGCCATCTGCTCCAGGCTTTGCCCCTTTGTGGGGCATGTCATTGGCATAATTTCTCATTCCCCTGGATCTCAAATGCTATTGTACCATATGTCCTATTACCACAAGAGGTTTTTGGGCTTGGGCCAGGGACTCGTGTGACTCAGAGCAACTGCAATGGAATAAACCCAGTCATCTGTGGAAGTGTCTGTTGTCTGTGAAAATGGGCAGTGGCTGCCTTTCAAGGGAGGGCACGGGGCATTCTCACTGCTGGTCACAATTTCCTACAGGTCAGGGGTAAGATCTCATAGTCCGGCCAGGCTCACCTCCTTCCTCTTGGACCCTCTTTTCCTTGGCTGCTAAGCTCTTACCCAAACCATGAGTCTGTAGAGTGTCATCATCTCAGTTACTGGGGCTAATAACCTTGGAGTCATCAACTCTTCCCATTGCACAGTGGTTAGAGCTGGCCTTGGGAGCCAGGAAGACCCAAGTAGGCATCTTGCCTCCCAAATAATTCTCTGGACAAGGCACTTCACCTCTGTCTGCCTCAGTTTTCTCATCTGTAAAATGGGGATAATAACTGCCTGGTCCACAGGCTTTACTATTTGACCTGTTTTTGAATCCTTAGGATTTAGGAACAGTGCCACCCTGCACAGAACACTAGGGAGGCAGGCAGCATGGAAGCAAACATTTAGTAAGCACCTTATATGGAGGCTACTTACTTCCCTTGATCCTCACATTATTCCTCAGGATAGGTGCTGCTGTTAGCCCCATTTTGCAGATGAGAAAACCGAGGCACAACAGCAAGCGGCTTGCCCAGGATCACACTAGAGAATGAAGTGGGATCTGAACTGGAGTATCCAGATCAGCATTTTCTACTGCTATAGGATTTAATTAGATTTTGCCAACAATTTAAGCATCCCAGAGTTTGCCATCTTAATTAACAGTGGGTCGGGAAGCCTTAAGCGCCACCTCTCCCTCTGGGTCAGTTTGCTTGTCTGAAATGGGATCAATTCCAGCTCCTGTATCCCAGGCCAAGGAAAGGGCTGGATGTTCGGCGGGAGTGGGGAGAATCCAGAAGCTGGCGGGCGGTGGCGCCTTTGTCCAAAACCCTGATGTCATTGCCTTAAGACTAGCTCCTTCCCCCGTCCCCTAGGTTACGACGCTATTGCGTTACTTGGGGCGGGGTCTTGCCCCCAAGGCGTCCTAACTTCCGGCGCGGTGGACGCCATCTTGATAAAAGCCCTCGCTCTCGGCCCGGGCTTCAGCCAAGCCGTAACCCTTCACGGCCACTCTTGGTCCCCGCCGGAAGCTGACGTCGACGGACGCGAAAACGTGCGCACGTGTGGCCAATATGGAGGCGTCCTTGCGCCTTATGGTTGGGGCTCGCCGGCTGCTGAGGCGGTCCGGACCTGGGCTGATTCTACGGAGGCTGCGGCATAAAAAAAAATGGGTGAGTGGCGGACTCTGCCGGAAGTGTCCCGGGGGGCCGGGGCAGGGAAGAGGTGGGGCGCGAGTGGAGGCGGGGATTGGAAGATGCGTCCGTGCCTGCGCCTAGTCCGCGACCCGTGGCGGGGAGGGAGATGTGCGCATGCACTCGTTCCGCGAGTTTGGGCTCCTTTGTCTCGTTTCCTTGGATGATGAGTTCACTGAGCTCCCCGGCCCTCTTGTACCTTGGAGGAGGCCGCTCTCTGGCTGCTGACCCACAGTGACCGCTCGCCCTGGCCGAGAATGGGCCGTGTGCCAGGCTGGAGCCAGGGATGCCCAGCAGAGATAGGGAGGAAGAGGGTTAGGCCTCCTTCATCTCCAGGGTCATGTGCAGCGTCCTCTGCTCTTAATTTAAGGCCCTTCCTGTCCCCTCCCCCGCACCCCACCTCCAAAGCTTACAGTCGGGCTGAACCGACCTCTGTTGCACACTGACCTTGGACATCCCTTTGGATGCCCCAGCTTGGAGTGCACCCCCCTTCTCATCTCTGCCTCCTCCCCTGGCTTCCTCCAAGGCCCAGTCCCTCCCTCTCTCACCCCCTAGGGTGTCGTGGCTGAGCCTAGGGCCATAACATTTTCTCCCTGTTAGTCTGGGAGCTTCTCCATGGCATGGGTGAACACTGGCCTTTCTTGTACGAGCCTGGCACACCGTGGGTGCTTTATCCATGCCTAGTGACTGACAGCAGGCACAGCCAGGTAAACACAAGGACCTGTGATGCCCATCAAGCCCGATCTACCATTCATTCTTTCCCTTACTACCTACAGAGTGAATCTGATGTAAAGGAGCTGAAACCTTTCCTAGTGGGCATCTCCCCATCTAGAACAGCTTTGCTTCCTGATCTGGAGGACAAAGACTAGTTTAAGTTAAGGAAATGACTTTCTATTAGCCCTATGTGTGTGGTAGTGATACAGTTAGAAGTAAACCAATAGTCCCTGCTGTCTAGGAGCCTACCTCTTAATTAGGGCATAGGGCACAAAGGGGGTTACCCCCAGGAAAGATGGGGAGAGGGAATCTGAAGAATGAGAGCTGGGCCCATGGCAAAGTAAGGGTATAGGAGCTCAAGGCTAAGAGCTGGACCTGGGTTCTCATGGGTCTGAGGAACTCGCACTGTGGCTTAGCACCTTCTTTGACTCCTACTGTCTTGGACCACCAAGAGGTTTTTGGCTAAGATCACATAACCTGGGTATTTCTACAATTATGCTTTATTGAGGAGTCAAAAATGCTGGTTGAGATGAATTTAAATTTCTCAATTTGCTTCACTTATGGGGATTAGGATTTAGCAGAAACAGCAAAATCCAACAGTATGTGATTGATATGTATGGAAATTGTGAGGTGAACATAATAAGAAAGACCCAGAGAACCCCAGGAGACCTGCAGGAAGAACTTGAGGACTTGGCATGGGACCCAAGGGTTCCTCTGGACATCCCAAACTCCAGAACTTTTCTAGGTCAAAAGGGACACAGGAAATTCCTTCCTTGCATTCTTATGGTGCTAAGGAAAAGGTGACCCTGAGCACCAGAATTCACGATAAGGAAAGAACCCTGAGAGAAACATTCCCCTTGGTTTCTCCCCTAGATTTTGTGATGAACACAGATATACACTTCCCAGTTCTACTCTGATAAGCTTTAGGTTACATCTAAGACATCTAATTGTCCCCTCAACTAGTCTGGTCACCCTTTATGTCTTCAAGACACAAAACATTACGCCATCCCTGGTCAGGTGGCAAACATCAACCTACTTTTGATTACTTAGGAACATTAGCCCATCTCATCTCTGATCATGTAACCTTTGTTGACTAAAGGGTGTAAGAAGTCCAAAACCCATCTCTTTTTGGGAGGTAGTGTCTACTCTTGTACTTGTCTCCTGGCCATTCATCTTACATTCAATTTAATAAATCTCTCTTTTGCTTTTAAGCTAATTATTGGAGTCTGTCATTCCTAACAAGAGTACCTGTCCCAGACCCAGGGTTTTATTTCCAAACTCTTCCACATCAGACTCTCTCTCACACTTGCAGGCCTCCACAGAGCCAAAGTTCTCTTCTACCCGGCTGGCCCTACAGAATTTTGACATGAACTACAAGGTACAATTTGGAGACTTGTGGCCTTCCATCCGGGTCAGCCTCCTCTCAGAGCAGAAGTATGGAGCCCTTGTCAATAATTTCTCCACTTGGGACAAAACAGCCTATGAGTTAGAACAGCTCAAGGCCAAAGATTTTGTTTTGGAGGCACAGAGAAGAGTTCAGGAGAAGGCCTTCCCTGAAGACCCCAGTACTCCAGCCCTTCCTCCAGAGCTTGAGACACTCCCCTCCCCAAGAGCCCCCTGGCCCTACAGCCCTAATCTGCACTGCTACACGTTTACCAGAGGGGATATCAGCCGCTTCCATCCAGCCAGGTAGGATGTTTGTCAGGTGTGCTGAGCTGGGGAAGACAACAGCGAGGCAGCTCTGGGATGGGGAGGGAGGTATTCTTTGCCTCCATTTACAGTTTAGGAAACTAAGTCTGGGAGAGGGAAGGTGCCTTGTAACCTCTAATGTCCCCCTAATCCCTCACCCCTCACTATGTGCTGTCATGGAGGGAAAAGGGTGCCAAATAGATGCTGAGAACTGGGGCAGCACCAGAGCCCAGAAGAGAGAGTTCCACTACTGGGTTAATTCCCAAGGGTTCTGAAAGAGAGGAAAATGCTGAAAAACAGAATGTGACCTGTGTTACTGCCCACAAAAGCAACGGAGAGGACATTATTGGGGTGTGGGACTCAGCTGGAAGAGATCTCAGCCACCATTTGATTCAGCCCCTTGGTTTTTTGTTTAGAAACCTGAGGCCCAGACAGGGAATGACTTGCTTAAGGCCCCATAGGTAGGCAGTGGCAGAGCTGGCATTCAAAGTCAGTCCTCTGATGCTTAATAATCCTTTGTTCTTGCCACTGCCCTGAGCTCCTTTGGGAGACCAGGTCTGAGATGTGTTCTCCACATTCTCAGCTTAAGGCTCCACATCCCCCACCTTCCCCAAGCACTGGTCCTGTTTGTGTGGAGCCTGAGGCTGTACCCCTGAGGACCCACCAGGGTTCCTGAAGATGCTCAGAAGATTCCAAGTACAACACATCATAACTAACCTGCCAGACTATTTTAGTCTCTCAGAACCTTTTAAGGTTCCAACGGGTGTCCTACAAGTGTGAGGCAGACAGGCAGGCATTCACAGATGATCATTAGCTTGACTGAAGCAACAAGGCTCCCTGAGGAAGAAACAAGAGGTAGCATGGGCTAGGCAGGTCAGGCCATCACCTCCTCTTTGACCTGAGTGGGAACAGCTCAAGGTCTGAGGGCCTAGGGAGGGGCCACGCTTCCAGCCCAGTGCCCCCAGCCATTCTCCTGGGGATTGCTCATGCAGGGCCTGCAGCCACAGCTACTGAAGACCCAGAATAGAATGTTCCAGTCTGGGCTCTGCCAGATGACTTGGCATCAGAAATGGAGAGAATTTTATCAGGGAAAATAACAGAAAAGAAGACATATTGCCATCTGTCTTACTATTCCACCCTAGGGAATATCAGGCCTTCTCATCTGCTTTGCAGCTAAAACCTTTCCCAGGAGGCATCTCCCCATTAGAATGGAAGCTTCTTGAGGGCAGGGACTGTCTTCTGTTTGTGTCCCTGGTGCTTGTCATTCATGACCAACAGATTGAGCATTCCTTCACTCCCCACAGCACTGAAGAGCCAAGAGTGGAACTGGGATGCTTGTGGAATGCGAATAAGCTTTTGGTCCTCTGCAATAAAATGCTGCTTTAAGTCCTGGGACATATTTAACAATTGAGTTGACTTAATCCAGAAATCTTCGCATTAATGTCACATTGGGGTCAAAGCAGGCAGATAGATGCTTGTCATAATCATTTGCTGCTAGGATAGAGAAGACCCAGAGTGGATTATCAGTGGAGGCAAGATCTCAACCTGTGGAGGGTAGGGTCCCCCAGATGCTCCTGTTGAGGGAATGACATACTGATAGCACCAAAGCCTAGAACTTTGCAGTCTCCTCAGTGAGATTCATAACTGTGAAAGAGTTCAGCCTTGGAGCTTCTCGCCTGACCAAAGAGGATCAACCGTGCATGTTGTCTGGACAGGCAGGTGAGCAGTCCCAGGAGCTGGCCATAGACCTGGGCAGATGCCACTGAAGGGTGCAGCCTAGAACTAAACAGAATAGGAGGGAGAGCTGCATTTAGTAGACTCCTAGGCCATTTTCACCAAGGACGCCATGCCTTCTTAGCCCCTTACCATGTGGCTCTTGATTGAAGGCTCCTTTGGGCTCTGAAGAATCAGAATTATACATACCTGAAAGGGCCATGGATATTGGCTTGGGGTGTGTGCCTCAGGACACATGGTGGCCAAAGTGTTGGGCTCACATCTAGAGAGAAAGGTATGGTTGAGAGCTGCTTTAGGAATTGGAGTGTCTTGGGATGTTTTCTTCATGAAGGATGTTTGGGAAGGCTTCCAGGCTGAAAAGGCCTCCTGCCCATTGAAGTTTTGACCTTAGATTTTTGCAGTGGAAAAACTTAATTAAGAATCAGTCAAGAGAGGCCTGGCATCCTCTGAAAATGATATGTGCTTATCTGAGCCTTTATCTCTGTGTCAGTTGAGGGTGGTTTGGGTTTGAGACATTTGTGGCCCATTCTGAGGTCTCTTGAGCTTCTTGGCAGTGTCCAGGTTCCAAGTTTGGTGGTCCCTGCTCCAGAGATCAGCACTTAAAGTCAGCATGCAATACACAGGCTCTCTTTAATCCTAAGACACAGAAGATGTGTGCTTTCTGGCCCTCAAAGCAGGAAGGGAGCCTTCAATTCTAGACTTGATATGTCCTGCTGTCCTTAGGTGTCCATCTGTAGAAGCCAGGCATAGCTGTCAGCCTTGGCCCAAAGAACTTAACTTACAAGTCTTAGGTGACCCTAGGGTGTGTCTAGACTGTCCCTGAATGGAAATCCCTCTGCAGCAGAGAGAATTTTCTGCCCATCACAGACTGCCTATTCTGTTTGTCTCTGCCTCTGGGGTGGGGAAGCCCAGCTGTCTTCACCCTATCTCAGGCCACTGCCCATTGACAGGACCCTGTGTGTTTAATCGAGCAAGGCCAGCACACTGCCTATGTCCAAAGAGTAGTTTTCCCCTGAGCAGAGCCGGTGGCTGTGGGTTTTGGCCTTCTCTGGGTGTTCCCACCCTTGAAGCCCCTCGGCTCTTATCTTCCAGGGTAAGCAGCCTGGGCCTCCTCGACTACTACCTCATGGATGCTTCCTCCTTGCTGCCTGTCTTGGCTCTAGGGGTGCAGCCTGGTGACACCGTTCTTGACCTGTGTGCTGGGCCTGGTGGGAAAACTCTGGCACTGCTCCTGACCGGCTGCTGCCGTAAGTAAAGACACAGGCAGGTGGAGTTCTCTTTGTTCCACACTTGCCTCAGGAATGTCAGGGTCACAGTGGGGAATGTGGGGAGCAGGTGGCTTCCTTCCTTGTTCTCTCTTCCTGTGACTCATTTTCTTTTTCTGGCTTCAGATTAAATGGACTGTCCCCAAAGCAGGGAAAAGGTAGATGTTCCCTGGGGGTCAGGAGACTCAGAAGGACATCGTAGGTGATGGGATCAGAGGTTTTTAGAGCTGCCTGGAGCCTCAGAGATGACCAGAGGCAGCCCCATGCAGGAGAAAGACCTCTGAATGGAGTCAAGAAGACCTGGGGGCAAATTTTGCCACAGCATTTACTAGACAGCCCTAAAGAACCTCAGTTTACTCCTTTGTGATATAGGGATTAGAGGCCTTATGTAGTGATCATGAGGCTCAAAGGAAGTCATGTTTGTAAAGCACTTTCCAGACCTTAAAGCTTGTCAGTTGTTGTGATAATTTTATCCATATACTTCATTTTACAGTGGAGGAAATTGAGGCCCAGAGAGAGAATCAGATTCTTCCTTCCCACTTAGTCAGCCATCGCAGGGCCTCCTGACCACCTTCCTTTTTCCACACTTGGTGGAAAAGAGGATTCAGGATGTCTGTGGCTCCTTCCTTCAGGACACAGGCATTGCCTCTGCAGGGCTTGGACTCCCACATGTGGGCACCCTTGTTTGTAGAGTTGTGTGATGGATGGGGGCTGGCAGGGACACAGGGTTCTGGCCAGCCATGCCTGGAGTGCTGGGGAAGAGTCCGTGCCTTTGCGTGTTTGAATAAACAAGGGGAGAGGAGCCTCAGGGTTTCATGGGAAAGGAGGGTTAGCCTTGTTCTGCTTGGCCCCAGAAAGTAGAAGTGAGAGCAGAGGTAAGGGGGAATGGAGGGGACAGGCACATTAGGCTTGACATTGGGAGGAATTTCTTTACCTATTAGAGCTGTCTCGGAGTGCAGCAGGCCCTCCCTGAAAGCAGAGGTCTCCCTGCAGAGTCTGAGCAGCAGGCTCTGGGCTGAGGGAGGCCCTGCCTGGCCAGCTTCTTCTCACCAGGTTCCCTTCTTTTCCCTCTCCTTCCCCAGGCCACCTGGCAGCTAATGACATCTCTACCTCTCGAACCAGGAGGCTGAAGCAGGTTCTACACAGTTATGTACCCCAGGATGTGAGCCAGGTGCGGGTCACGTCCCAGGATGGCAGGAAGTGGGGAGACCTGGAGAGGAGCACATATGACCGGGTGAGTGATGTGGGAATGCAGAGTCAGGGGCCCTGCAGAATGACCTGGAACCTTTGCCTGGCCCCACAGTGTTCTGTGCTCTAGTCATTTATTTGTCTGTGACAGGTGTCTATGTGGGGTGATCATTTATTGCACTGAGAAGAAAGGAAGGGAAGGGGAGAGGAGCAAAGGCTCTGTACATACTAAACACTTAATAAAAGCCTGGTGAGTTAAATGGAATTGGATATATACATATCTAACTGACAGGCACATAGGTAGAAAGTGGCTAGGACAGTAGACTTGGAATCAGAGAGATCTGAGTTCAAATCCAGTCTCAGACTCTTGCTAGGTAGGTGACCCTGGGCAAGTCATTTGCTGTCTATCGATAAAATGGGGGATAATAACTGCACTAACCTCCTAGGATCAAATAAGATAATGTATATAAAGCACTTTCCAAACCTTAAAGCACTGTAAAAATGCTCTCTGTTCCTCTCTTTTGTCCCTGACCTCCTTCTGATAGATGCTTGGCAGCAGGTTCTCAGGCCATTTTCTTTGCATGATTCCAAATCATTTTCTAGAGTGACTGTACCAAATCAGAGTTCCACCACAAAGGAGTCAGTGGGCTCGTCTTCACACATTCCTGCAACACTGACTATTTCCATCTTTTGCCATCTTGTTTTGATTAGCATTTAAGGGAGGGAGGGAGGAAAGAGGGAAAGAATAAGGAAGGAGGAAGAGAGGGAAATCAGGAAAGAAATATTGAGGAGCCTTACTGTGATTATCCCCATTTTACAGATGAGGAAACTAAGGCAAACAGGTGAAATGACTTGCCCAGGGTCACTCTGTGAGCCACCTACCTGCCTCTGCCTTTTTTTGTGATCACCCCTTGTTGGGGGTGGCCACGCTTGGGAGGCAGGTGGGCCTGTTGCTCTCTGAGGCCTTCCTTTCCTCCCCCGTGAACAGGTGCTGGTGGATGTGCCCTGCACCACCGACCGTCACTCTGTCCTGGAGGAAGACAACAACATCTTCAAGCGCTCACGGAAGGTGGAACGCCAGATGATGCCCATGCTGCAGGTGCAGCTCCTGGTGTAAGTGTGTGTGTGGGGGGGGAACCCTGAGGCTTCTTTGTAGTGGTCAAGGAGCCACCTCAGTGTGAGCAGGAAGCAGCAGACGGACTCGGGATCCCAGAGGAAGACAGCAGGAGCCCAGCAGCGAGGCCCCTGGAGTGCTCACACTGTCAGACTTGGTCCTCTTTGAAGCTGTGGTCAGTGTGGTTGTTGGTTCCAGACCAAGGACTTGGGCAGGGCAAACTGGAAAGAAAGAATCCTGTCTGGAGATTGGGTTCTTCATACTCCTCAGGCCCCAGCTGGGTTCTCAGGGGCTCCCTGGACCCAGACAGGCCTGAAACAAACCAGGTTTCCATGACCTTTAATCATGAAAAAGGGCTGTACAAACTTGATTTCTCTGCCGCCAACAATGGGGCGTGTGAGGAGGCCGGCCTATAGGCTGGGTCAGAGCCTGCAATTGGGCAGCCCTGCTCCTTCCTCTTCCTGGAGACAGGACAAAGAATCCAAGATTCCCCCTTAGTGCCCTTTGCACTTTGGACACAAGGGTGCAGGGCTCCCTGCCTCCTGCCCACACATTGCCCTGAAGGGGTAGAACGTGCCTTGGTGAGATGGAGCCAGATTGCAGGGCCTTTGAATGCTGAGCTGATTTTATCTTTTATCCAATAGGCAGTTGGGAGTCAGTGCACATTTCTGAGCAGGGGGGACGTGGCTACACGGGCCTTAGCTGGATTACTTTGGAAGCAGCATAAAGAGTAAAGGAGGTGGGGCAGCTTCGTGGCTCGGTAGATACAGAGCCAGACCTGGGCCTAGAATCAGGAGGTCCTGAGTTCAAGTTTGGCCTCAGATATGTCCTAGCTATGTGACCTTAGGCAAGTCACTTAACCCCTATGGCCACTCTCTGGCTTGGGACCAATACCCAGTACTGATTCTAAGGTTAAAAAAAGGAGGAAGATCCTGGAATAGATTAGTTAGGAAGCTGCACAGTAGAGTCTAGGCCAGAGGTGACAAGGTCCCATTGGGGCTGGTGGCCAAGAGATGGGGGCAGGGGGGAAGGCCTCAGCTGAAAGTTGATTGATATAAGGAGTGACCAAGGCCACAGATGGGGCCCTCCTGACAACCTCTGCCCACAGACTGTGCCCCTGCCTCCACCCCAGGCACTTAGCCAGCAGCGAGCTCTCTCTACTCTGGCCAGGGTCAGTGAGAGACTGCAGTGGGTTCGGGTGATGCCACAGCTCTCCCCAGGTCTTGAATCAGTCTAGGAGAACTTCCTGGGCTCAGTGGCTTAGTGAAGACTCCCTGCCAGGACCAACCATTCATCCGTGCCTTCTTCCTTTCCCTCTCTGCTTTCAGGGCTGGCCTCCTGGCCACCAAGCCCGGAGGGGTGGCTGTCTATTCCACCTGCACCCTCTCCCACCTGCAGAACGAGTATGTGGTCGGCGGGGCCATCGACATACTGGCCAATCAGTACCAGATTGACGTCCAGGTGGAAGAGCTGAGCTCCTTCAGGCATCTCTTTCAGGACACCTTCTCCTTCTTCCCGTCCTGCCCCTTGGGGGAGCTGGTTCTCCCTGTCTTGTGGGCCAACTTTGGACCCATGTACTTCTGCAGGCTGCGTCGGCTCACTTAGCAGCTCACCGGAGCCCCCTGCAAAATGTCCCAGTGGATTTCCAGTACGGGCCCCTCATGGGCCTGGGAGAGATGGAGGTGTCTTGTCCAAGGGGGTGACTGGTGAGAGGAAATGGAAGAACTCCTCCCCCACCCAACAGGGCTTCAGTCCCTACTGAAGATGTGGCAGCAGAGGAGGGGCAAGGCCTCCTCCCTGTCCTGGCTTAGGGACCCGGACCACAGCGGTTTCTGGCCATGGGCTCCATTTCTCCAGATTAGAACTTTTCTTATTGTTTGGGGGGGAAGGTGGCAAGTGGGTTCCTCTCCCATCCTGGTGTGTTACCAGAATGGAGGCCCCTTCAGGGCGAAGACTCTGTCATTAATCCTGGCTCCCCTAAAGCCTAGGGACTTAATAAATACATATTGATTGACTGGTTTGGGTTTCACTTTTTTGTGTTTAATCCATTTACTTCAGCCTATAAGACTGAGTCTATTTGTCTGAGTATGAACTCATTCTCCTTGGGAAGGGTGGAGACTTCCCTCCTGCCAGGGAAACCTTGCCCTGTTCTGATGGAGCTAGGTGGAGTTGGGTTCTAGCCCCGTTTCCCTCCCTCCATTTCTGCCTGTTGGGCCTGGATCCTGGCCTTGGCAGCCCCTCAGGTAAGGACAAGATAAATTCCAAGCACTTACCCTCCCTTAACAGGACTGTCCTGCCAGCAGCGCTTGGGACCCCTCTAGGAATGCAGAACTTTGGTCGTCCCCAGGCTTTCAGGAAGATTTTCCTTCTGCCTCTAGGACCAGACGTCTGCCCAATCCGATTCTCTTCTCGTTGGTACTCCTGACCTTTGTTCACACACCCTATTCAGAGGGACTTTTAAACACAGATCCCCATAGACATTTGTTCTCCCCAGAAAGGTATTAGCATGGATGTTTTTGGTGAGAGCAACACAATTGAATGTTTGTTGCTGTTTAATCTTGATTGAACACTTTTCCCAGCAATTCAGAGTTGTGACTCTTAAGTTCATTTCAGGTCATTCTTTGCCTTTGATGGCTATCAGTGCCAAGTGGAAGCATTATGGTTCCCATTGTTTCCTAATCGCAAATAAGTTTCTACTGAAATTTGGCCAGTAAGTTCCAGGCTTCCATGATGTCAATCAGGTGTTCTTGCAAGCTAATTGGATGACATTGCATTTTTATATTTTTCACAAATGGGTTCTAAATGCAGTGGAACTTCCTGTGAAAGATTTGTAAATGGTTTAGAAAAGTCTTTTCTCAAGTTTTTTTTTTATGAGTATAGGTGTGAGGGGGTCAGTAGGTGGCACGGTGGGTGAAGTACTGGACCTGAGTTTGGGGAGACTCATCTTCCTGGGTTCAAATCTGGACTCAAGACAAGTATTAGCTCTTTGATCCTGGGCACATCACTTAACCCTGTTTGCCTCAGTTTCCTCACATGTCAAATGAACTAGAGAAGGAAATGGCAAACCACACTAGTATCTTTGCCATGAAAACCCCACATTGGGTCACAAAGAATCATTTCGATTGGGACAATGGAACAACAACAAATAACAAGGTTCCTTTTGGAGGGCACCTAGTTTTCTCAGTGTTTTGAGAGCCAGGCCTGGAGATGGGAAGTTCTAGATTCAAATTTGGACTTAGATACTTCCTAACTATGTGACCGGGCAAGTCACTTAACCCCTATTGCCTGGACCTTATGGTTCTTTTGCCTTGAAACCAATAGACAGTATTGATTCTAAAATGGAAGGTGAGGGTTAAAAAAAAAGTCCAAGTATGAGAATTTTTGTAGGTGACCATACAAACATTTTTGACACCCCAGGACTGAGTGAGTAATGGATGACATGGGCACTATACCCCCAGAAACCCAGGCGAACTATTATCAGGGACACTCCCTTGCTCCCTTACATCCTCGTGACTCAGCCTAAAAACACCTAATGATGCCCCTAGGGTCCTGAGATGACTATTTTCCTTTGATTGTCCTCTAGATTTAAGATGGACAGAAAGAGGCACCTCAAGGCCATACCTCAATCCTATCAGACATCTGTTTGTTACCTAAAACTAAGGAATCTTTATGTCCCCAGGCAGAGGATCACCCCACCTTGCCATAATGCCTGGGTGACTAACACTGTTGTAAAAAATATAAAATTCCCATAACTGATGTCGTCTGGGGGACAGCTTTTCCATTCATGCTGTCCTCCCAAGGAACTGCTCCCCATCTTGCTGTTCCACCTTGCTATCCTCCTGGCTATTCTCAACATTACTTTCTAAATTAATACATTTCTCCTTTTGTTTTTAAGCTAAGTTTTGGAGTCTTGCATTCTTGCAAAAGGTATCCTTCCCGAACCCCAGGGGTACACCTCTGCACCCCCATAACAAGGGACAAAGTCATGGTGCAGAATGGCCCAAAACGACAAGGGCTAAGAAAAGGCTGTTGGATTCAGCAACTGCTCATCACTGTAACTGAACACAGTGGTTTCATTTGAGTTGGGGAGTCAAGGATAATGAAATTGTGAACCTAGTCTAGTGGAATAATGATGACGCCTTTGACAGAAAGAAGGAAGTTTGGAAAAAGGAGGATAAGGTTCACAGGAAAGATAAATGTGATTTCACAGCCCATCCATGCCTGCTCATCCAATGCTACTCTGAAACAAAGAAAAAGGAAAAAAAATGTGTGGGGAAGATGGGCTCTTGGTCTCTCCTTTTCTCTCGGACCCTCAAACCACCAACCACCTTGGGTCTGCCCAGAGCTCCCCAGACCTTCTGGACCTTTTGGTGCTTCTTGCTGGCTGTTCCATACATGTATCCACTTTTCCCATGGATGCTTTGGGTATTCATGAGGGAATAGCCCAGGTTATGGGGGGAATGTTTTGTTGTGACTTTTCTTACTAGGATATCTCATTAAGTGGCCCTGCTATGTACTAATCTCGGCCTTTTGAGGAACTACTAAAGATAAATACAGCTAAGTCAACAGTTCAACAAACATTAAAAGGCTCTTCTGTGCCAAACATGGTTCTAGGCCCTGAGGATACAAATGCAAAGAATGAAACAATCTCTGTAAGGAGCTCCGTCTCTAATGGGCAAGACTGACCAGGACAGGTATAAGGGATAGAGAATAAATGTGGAGTCCCCTGCACTTGGGGTAGCCAAGTAGCTCACCTGCTGTGGCAGGTAAAAGATAAAATGCCTGAGGAAACAATGGTTCAGTCTTTCAGCCATTTCCATTTATTAGGCAGGCGGTGCCAATTGCCCAATAAATCGGGACTAGGCCCTTTCCTAGTGCTAGATGACAAATACAGGGGGAGACAGACTTTTATACATTAAAAACAATTAAATGAGGCCAGCTAGCTAAAAGGAAACAATTTGGGTTTTAAATGGATGAAAGATTTGGGACTTCCCAAACTGGGAGGGGGAGAGTGAACAGGTGTAATTTCCTGAGTTCAGAGAAGGGGTGTCCTACCCTGTCCACCTGTAAGCAATCAAAGAAACATGGAAACCACAATGATTGATCAATATGCAAACAGTTTTGAGATAAAACACGAGTCGCTTGGGATGCAGACTGATGAGAAAATGGCTTGCATCAATCTTGGGATGTGACTATTTCCTAGTTCTTGGTTAAGGGTCTCTAAACAGCAGGAACAGGAGATCTAGTTTCCCAGTTGTGCAGGGCAAAATTCAAACAGTGCCAGAAAGTTTTCTCCTAATTCCCACAATTGAATCCAGTGTTTTGGATTTGGACTAGGCCCATAATTGAATAGAGAGGGAGCTGAGCTAGCTCCAGACCTGAATCACAAGATGGAGTCAGTGTGGTTCACTGAATCGCCTCCTTAATCCTCTCAATTTTCCTCATTGCCCTGGAAATGGGGAGGACCTCAAGTGCTACAATTCCACCAACCAAATGGAGTTTTTGTTGTTTTTCCTTTTTTGAAAAGGAGACAAAGACTAAGGGGAAAGATGGCGCCAACTTGAAAAGTTCCAGCCAAGATGAGCTTGCCCAAGAACTACTTCAGGAATTAGGAAGATAAAACCAAAGATTCACATCAGTGAAAGCATCTCCCTGTCCAGGAGTGCATGAAGAGCCTTAGAACAGATAAGCATTTCTGTAGTGAAAACTAGGATTGGGCAGAATCTTTGAAATATGATAGGAGATGAGAAACTGAGAAAGCTAAATAAATGCCTTTGAGCTATTTGCAAGGATGAAACTTCCAAACGGAGAAAAAATTGAGTATTGTACCTTCAGGATCCAACTGTTTTTAAAGGGGAAAGGGAATAAGCATCAATGTACCATCCACTGAGTGCCAGAACCTTTGGATTTTCAGGTTGGGGGTGGGGATGCCCCAAAGAAAAAGATCTCAGTCCAATGTGATTGCCTAATTAAAACTGCACCAGACAGGCCAAGGCCATAGTGATCCACTATCCTGGGGTTGTGCCCAGCAAAAAACCTTGGCAAGCCTGACTTCCATGTTAAGGGTTGC